>NC_022028.1:53680597-53695619 GCF_000317375.1 Microtus ochrogaster | reverse complement strand
ACTATGTTTCCATTTAAATTTTATTTAAATAATAAAATTTAAAAGTCTAGATTCAGGGGACTTTAGTGTCTAAAATAGAGTCTCCTGTAGTGCAGGTTGACCTCAAACTTGCTATGTAGTTAAACTGGCCTTGAACTCCTGATCCTGCCTGTACTTCCTGAGTGCCACTATATCCAGCTTGGGCCATGCTGGATTTTGCGCCTGCCAGGCAGGGTCTATGCCACCTGGGCTGCATCCCCAGCCCAGCAGTCTCACTGTGGTTAGCACCTTGAGTTACCTAGCTGACATAATGTCTGTTTGCTTTTCCTGTTTTAACCGAAGCATTGCAAGCCTCGCTCTTGTCAGACCAACTTGAATGTTTGGCTCCTTCCCAACAGACAAGCGGTGGTGAACCGGGTGTTCGACAAGCTGTCCCCTCTGCACCAGCGGATCTACTGTGCCCTCTCCGGCTCAGCTGCTGATGCCCAAGCCATAGCTGACATGGCCGCCTACCAGCTGGAGCTGCACGGGTATAAAGCCCCGGGGTCCTGTAAACCCCCAGCTGCATGGCTTTGCCGGCTTTGAACTTGCACTGGAGTGTCCGGGGACCAGTGTCCTGCTTCTGTGCAGAGGAAATCACAGTAGTGACCCTGTCTCCCCTGTGGAGGCTTGAAAAGGGCACATCGTGGCCCTGATATAGGAAATCAGGAAGACGCCAATTTGGCCCACCCCTAATATCGGGCAGTTGCCAGATGAGAAATCAAGGTCATTGGGGCGGAAGCAAGGCTTATCTGCTCTTACCCGTGAGGGCAAGGCCCTTAGAGTCAAAGGAGGGTTTATCAATAGGAGTGGGAAGGTGGAGCCCAGAAAAAGAGGGTGAACAGCTGAAGACCTCTCCCTGGTGATGTGGGACCCCAGCTCCCTTAGGCACGTGGGAGAGAAGCTGGAGTCTCCTGCTGTGGGCTCAAATGTAGCTGGCAAAGAGGGTGACCGTGGTCCAAGGGTGGGACTTAGAACATGGTACCCACCTTAATTCCCAACATCCTCTTCAGGTTGGAACTGGAGGAGCCGCCCCTTGTTCTGGCGGCTGCAAACGTGGTAAGGAATATCACCTACAAGTACCGCGAGGACTTGTCTGCACATCTCATGGTAGCTGGTTGGGACCAACGTGAGGGGGGCCAGGTAAGCCTCGGGGTTCCCGACTCCTCTCTTCAGAGAGATGAAAGTCTCATGTCATTCTGGCAATGTGGTCCAAAGACAGGTCCTCTAAAACCTACACCTGACCAGGTGTGGTGAAACGTGCCTCCAGTCCCAGCACTCGGGAGGTGGGGGCACGTGGACCTCTGAGAGTTTGAAGAACCTGATGTAGATAGAGTTCCAAACCAGCCAGGGCTACACAGTGAGACCCTGCTTCAAAACATATGAATGAATGAGTGAGTGAAAAAAGGAAGGAAGAGAAAGAAAAAAAGGAAGGAAGGAAGGAAGGAAGGAAGGAAGGAAGGAAGGAAGGAAGGAAGGAAGGAAGGAAGAAAACCGCAGGTTCAATTGTGGGGTCCCAGTCTTCATGTCTGCTTGTCTCAGTGGAGGAAGCTGTGGGGTGATCCTTGACTCTGACCTGTGGAAACCGGTCTCTAGGTGTACGGAACCATGGGAGGAATGTTGATCCGACAGCCCTTTGCCATCGGGGGTTCCGGCAGTACCTACATTTACGGTTATGTGGACGCAGCCTATAAACCAGACATGACCCCTGAGGAGTGCAGGCGCTTCACCACAAATGGTAACTAGCCAAGTGAGGGCTGATTGGGGAGGGGGGTGGACATGGAAGGAAAGCAGACAGTGGGGAATCAGAAAAGGAATACATGGGTAAACATTCACTTTAGTTATGTGTAGGTACATGCGTGTGTCTGTGTGGGGGCTTGTGCATGTGTCCGTGGAGGCCAGAAGAGGTTCTCCTGGAGCTGGAGTTACAAGTAGTTGTGAGCCACCTGATGTGGGTGCTAGGAACCAAACTCACCTGGGTCCTCTGTAAGAGCAATAAGTGCTCTTAACCACTAAACCATCTCCCCAGCCCCACCCTGCAAAACTGGGAGAGTGGAAGGGAAGGAGGCAAATGTTAAAAGAGCTCTGGAGCAGCAGGGATGCATGGGGCTGCTCGGAGCAAATCAAGTAAGAGAATAAGATCACTATGGGAACCAGCAGCGTGCTGGGCTAGCACCACCCCTCCCCGAGTCAGCTCACACGAGCTTGATTTGGACAATGTGGATGGTGTGTTCATCTATACTCTGAAGTAGGACACGGTGGGGACGTTCACAGTAGGGACATGGTGGGGACGTTCACAGTAGGGACACGGTGGGGACGTTCACAGTAGGGACACGGTGGGGACGTTCACAGTAGGGACACGGTGGGGACGTTCACAGTAGGGACACGGGCAGATGCTGCTCTTCTGGGCATTTCTGAAGATGCCTTTTGAGGGAGATGTGGCCTATGGCTGGAAAGGGGAGGGAAAGAGACTGAGGCTAAGCCATTTCCTGCTCCTCTCTTCAATGCAAACCCTCTGCAGCCATTGCTCTGGCCATGAACCGGGATGGCTCTAGCGGGGGTGTCATCTACCTGGCCACCATCACTGCTGCTGGCGTGGACCACCGAGTAATCCTGGGAGACGAACTGCCAAAGTTCTATGATGAGTGATGTGGAGCCGGATCCTGGTGTCGTGGACAGAAAGTGAAATGGGCGTCAGAAAGAAACAGCGTAGGGAGGGGAGCTTCCTCCCCAACCCAGATATCAGAATGCCGTTCTCATTATTTTTTAAATAAACTTTGCTATTAAAAAAAAACACTTGCAAATAAAAATAAATAAAACATAAATAAATAAATAAATAAATAAATTGCAAATACATGAAAACATCCAACACCAAAATTAACCACATCCAAAACCTTCACAGCTCAATGGACTCTGTACAGTTGGACTTGGGAGTCGAAGTGGGCTGTGAAGCTTCACGGTCAGGTTCACACTTATCATTGTTTCTTTTGTTCGTTGCTTGGTTTTTTTGAGCCAGGGTTTCCCAGAAGGTATGGAGCCAGTCCTGGAACTAGCTCTTGTAGACCAGGCTGGCCTCAAACTCACTGAGATCCACCTGCCTCTGCTTCCAAGTGCTGGGATTAAAGGCTGTGCCACCACCACCCGGCAACTTATTCTTTACCTCAAAGCTAAAACATCATCTTCCCCAGAGAAAGGGGGTAGAAGGCACTAGAGGAAAAGCCCCATATATGATGGGTGCTGTGTACTGATTTTTTTTTTAACTTTTAAAGATTTATTTACTTTTGTTGTCTGTATATAGATTTTTTTTCCCTTCATGAATTTGTACAGGTCCGTGCAGGGGCCAGAAGGACACTGGAAACTCTGGAACTGTAGTTAAGTTATGAGCCGCCATGTAGGTGCTGGGAACTGAACACGGAGCCATCTCTCCAGCCCCTGGGTGGTTTTTACATAATGTAGACCAGGTGCTGAGGAAATGGCTCAGTCGATAAAGGGCTGGATGTGCATACAAACTGGGGGCCAGATTCCCAGCACCCATGCAGAAGCCAGGCACAGTGGCACCTGCCTGAAACCTCGGTGCTGGAGAGACAGAACAGACCCGTGGAACTCAATGGCCAAACAAATCACTAAGTCCCAGGTTCAGTGAGAGACCCTGTCTCAAAAGTGACTGAGGAGCTCACCTGCTAGTAACCTCTGGGGCTCCATATGCAAATAAGGTAAATAATTCTTTCAAATAATGCAAGCCATAAAAATTCTCACACAACTGCTGGGTGCAGCTCAGAGGTAAAGCTCAAAGGAAGGAAGATAAGAGTTCACTCTGGGGCTCACAGATGAGAGTACAGAGCATTGTCCCTTGGCAGGCAGCGTCACAGGTGTCCCAGAAACCAAGGAAACCCAGCTCCCAGTTCCCACCTTTCTGTGTCCCGAGGCAGAGCCAACCACCCCTTCATCCTCCTGTGGTCAGATGATGCCCTGGTGGCCTTGAGGTAGTGTGAGTCTCCAGTACGCACTGCTGTTTTGTTATAAACAACTAAAAGAGCAAGCGTATTAAACTGAAGGGAGAGTAAGATTGAAGGCGGGGTGAGCACAGAGATTCAAGGTACGCTGAGCGATCCGGTGCCTCTGGAAGGGGGTGCTCATGGGGGTGTCTAAAATCGCAACGTCGGGGCTGCTCTGGCCCTGTTGCTTAATTTATTTTGAAATGGAAATGCTACTTTAAGAGCCCCCACCACACACACACACAATGGCCACTGGGAATTCTGGGTAGGATTCAGAAAGCAAGAACTGAAAGCGGGCAGCGAGCAGAAGAGAACCCCCAGTCTGCCCTGAAATCAGCCACAGTTGCTCAGTTGCAGCCAGGACGGTCTCCCGAGTGAGAGGAACTGAGAAGGGACTGTGAGCAGGACAGTGTGGGGACTCTCCAAGCTCAGTCAGCCTTGACTCTCAAGCCTGGGACATGCCTGAACCAGCTCCACACAGACCCACAGAAACACACCGAAATATAAACCTGTTCAAGCTGGACAGCTTCGTTTGTTTCTATCGATCAAATAACCATATCGTTGCACTCTTCATTCCAAGAGTCTGAAACCTCTAGCAGAGGCACACGGTTTAAAAAGCAACTGAGACAAAGGGAAAGTAAGGGTAAGAAAAATAAAGAAAGCCAAGGCTATAACAAATATATAGCTGGGCGGTGGCCGTGCACACCTTTAGTCCGAGCACTTTGGAGGCAGAAATAGACCTCTGTGAGTAGAGGCCAGCCTGGTCTGCAAAGTGAGTTCCAGGATAGCTAGGGCTGTTACACACACACAAAACCTGTCTCAAAAACAAACAAACAAATAAACAAACAAAAAACAAATATACAACATAAATATCAAAAAGTAAAATGGCCAGCTAGATGACCGAGTGGGTAACCTGATGACCCAGGTTCTAGTCTCTGGACCCACGTGGTCAAAGGAGAACGTTGACTCCTTGAAATTGTCCTCTGACATCAGGGCACCCATGCATCCTGAAAAACCAACAAATGAAGAGTGTGGCACTGGCTCACACTGGCCGGCGATCCACGTGAACTGCTGGAGAATACTGGAAGGCGGTTGTTAGCCCCTGGCAACTTGCTCTTATCTGCAGTGGAAATGTCTATGCTGTGGAATCAGAACACTTCAAGTTGGGACTTTCTGAGCTCTCAGAGGGTTAATTTAACAGGACACACGTGTGTCACAAGCTATCAATAGGCAACAGTTGGCTCTGAGCCACAAGTCCATGAAAGCAAAGAATGAACACCAGGCAGAAGAGTAAGGAAATCCTGTCTCTAAATCGCCATCTCAAATACCAAAAGCCGTACTCAAATTTTGAAGCCACTGGGCCAGGAACTGAGTGGTTTACACCTGTCCTAAAGCAATCCCTGGTCAATTTCAGAGAGCCAGAGGCCTGTGAGCTGTGCTCTGTAACAACCTGCGAGAAAATTAGAACATGGCAACAAAATGGGGCTTAGAATCCTCATGCTTTGGAAACTAACAAAATATTGGTAACATGGATTGGTAACACAAAAGCACAAAATAGCTCACTGGGAACTGACTGGTAAAAATGTTACATATTGAATTTGTCACATGAGGCAAACCCAGCACTAGGGGGGCAGTGCAGGCAGACCTCTGCAAGTTCAAGGCAGAACAGGAATAGACAGTGAGGTCTTTTCCGTGTCCAAGAAAGCACACGCTGTCTACAGGAAGTGAAGCCATGTCTGCAGGAAGGAGGCAGTTGAAGGAGCAATGTGATCAAACCCATTTTATACATGGCCTAGTTAGGGTGACTCTGGCGTGATGAGACACCATGACCAACGCAGCCTCAGGAGGATGGGGTTTATCTGGCTCACACCTCCAAATCACTGCTCATCATCCAAGGAAGTCAGGGCAGGAACTCACACAGGGTGGGATCCTGGAGGCAGGAGCTGATGCAGAGGCCATGGAGGGGCTGCTTACTGGCTTGCTCCTCATGGCCTGTTCAGCCTGCTTTCTTATAGAGCCCAGGACCACCAGCCCAGCGATGGCAACTCCCACAGTGGGCTGGGGTCCCCTATCAATCACTACAGCCTGGCCTCTGAAGTCACCCTCTGAAGATGACTTTAGCTTGCGTCAAGTTGGCACAAAACTACCTAGCACAATAATTATATGAAAATGTCCTTATGAGACCCAGTGCTATGTACAATAAAAAATTCACATGTCAAATCTTGTAGGATGTAGCAAAATCTCTACTTTAAAGAGCTGTATCCCTTCAAATACATTGATTTGGACCCTCAAGATGGCTTAGTGGGTAACAGCACTTGCTGACCAAACCTGGTCTTGGGCTTGATTCCTGAACCCTACAGTGGACGGAGAAGACCGACCCCTCAAAATTGTTCTCTGACCTCCACACACACCGTATTGTGCACAGTGCGTGTGCTCATGCGTGCGTGCACACACTCGAACCATCATCGTCATCAACGCGAATACAGTAATTCTGAGAGAAAATACGTTTTTATTATAACAAGAGAAGTTAGAAGTAATGGACCTAAAAATTCTCAAAAATTTGAGAAAGATCTGGGGATGGTGACACACACCTTTCATCCCAGTATTTGGGAGGCAGAGGCGTGGGGAGCTCTGTGAGTTCAAGGCCAGCCTGGTCTGCATAGTGAGTTCCAGGCTAATCAAGGCTATGTAGTCAGAGAAGACAAACACACACCTGGGAAAGATGCTGGTCAGAGGCTCTGCGGGTAAGGTACTTCTTGCTCTTGCAGAGGACTCTGGTTTGGTCCCAGCACCCACATGGTGGCTCACAACCATCTGTGATTCCAGTTCCAGAGGACCTGGTGCCTTCTTTGACGTCCTGAGGCACTGCACACACGGTGAACATACACATACGGACAAAACGCTCACCCGTTTTTAAAAAAGACCACGTACTGCTCTCACCAAGGGCTGGAGTTCGGTTCCCAGGACCATGCCAGTCCTTCATTGGATCTGCTGTCTTTACATCCTGAAGCAGACCCAGTGAGGGGCTTCATCTACTTTAGGCCATTGTGTGCAAAAATCACTGTTCCATTGATACATGAGGGGCCCGGGGATTCCTCCCTTTTCCACGACTGCAACTGGACCCCTGCTGTTTCTGCCACGGCTCCCAGCTGCAGCCTTCAGGGCTCCTAGGCGTCTTGACAGACTTTATGCCAAAATTTAAAAAAAAAAAAAAAAAAAAAAAAACCTTTGGAAAGACTTTTCCCCTTGATCTTGCATAAGTCCATGAGTTACAGAATGTTTCATTCCAGTGGGAACTGGTCAAGATTTTAAATAAAAAAAAAAAAGCTTCCAAATGGCCTTGCAGAGCAAATCTGTCTCAGGACAAGGCAAAGAGAGTGGGGGAGAGGGAGCCAAGCCTTCATATGTCTGCCCAGCAACTTTAGTTCAGGATGCAATGACTCTGCACTCAGCTCATTTCTCCTTCATTTTTAAGATTTATTTTATTTTAAATTATGTATATATTTGTATCTGCATGTGAGTGCAGATGGCTGCAAATCCAGAAGACTGTTTTTATACCATCCGGGATCCCATTCCAGGGAATGGTGCCACCCGCCGTAGACAGAGCTTCCCGGTTTAATTCACCCCAGGTCATGCTAGCTCTCTTGGAGCTGGCCATGGCACACCCTCCCATCAGCATCTAGGCGATTACCCACACAGGTGGACGTCACAGCCTGGACAAACTGACCCCAGATTAGCTGGCCCGTGGCTCTGCTGAAACTTCGGGATAAACGTGGCTTAGGTAAAGGGAAGAATGACCTGAGTGTTACCAGCTAGAGCCGGTTCATCACTCAGGTGCCAGTCTCTTACATCCGGGAGAACCTAGAACGCGTGTTCAGAGAAGACAGAAACCACGCCAATTTTGAGAGATTGGATTGACTTTTTTTTGTCCCAACCTTTGGCTGCTTCCAACCACCTGAGAAGCATACAAGGAAGAGGAGGAAAGTTCATCTGAACTCGACATGAATGAAAGGCTTCTACAATCATCTTTTATTAAAAGGCTTATTGTTATTTGTGTTCCTGGTGTTCCCAGAAGAGGGTGCTGGGTCTCCCGGAGCTAGAGGAACAGACAGTTGTGGCCCACCCCATGTGGGTGCTCAGAGCCAAACCTGTGTCCTCTGGAGAAGCAGTATGTGCCCTCAACTGCTGAGCTGTCTCTGCAGCCCTCTTCACGGACATCCTGTAGAATAACTGCTGTCCTAAAACCAGCGCAGATGTGCAGGAAGGCAGGTCTCCCGCTGTGAAGCTGTAGAGCCGTTGACTGGATTCTACAGGGGCTCTGACAACCACGAGTCACCAAGCCCCTCAATGGCCTCACCGGCAGAAAGAGACCCCGTGTGGTGGCTTGGATGCCGCATTGAGAGGCAATTGGATCATAGGTAGTCACACTTATTAACCCCTAATCAATGGGCTAACCCGTCGATGGGCTCACAATTTCAGCATTATTGGAAAGGAGGTGGCTCTTCTCAGAGAGAGTGGGCCACAGGGTCATGCCTTGGAGGGGTTCATCTTGTCACCGCACCCTTCCCATCTGCCTCTTCCTCCTACCTGCCATGATGGGAACAGTTTTGCCACCACCTCAAGGTGTCCAGGGTATAGACACTGATCAATCACATTGACTCAGACTCGGAGATGTCAGGGTGCTGTGGAACTCCCCTGCTTCAGAAAGTCCACCTTTTTAGAAATGAAAAAAAAAAAGACTTGCTCCCCACCCCATCTTTTCTGAAGTCAGGGCACCAACTCAGGAACTGAGTCCTGTCCTTCAGAGCTACGCACCTGACACTCAAAAGAGCAGCGTAAGGAAGCGAGACCCATGTGTTAGTCATCTCACTGGCAAAGGGCGGCGGGAAAGAGAAGCAGCGGCTGGCTTTGGGGAAGCAGAAGTAACAGAGGAGTTCCTGGGGCAGAAGTGGAGAGCAGGTGGGTTGGGTGTCTCCACACTGAAGTCAGTTCCTCTCCACAGTGGAGAACATCTCCACAGTGAAGTCAGTTCCTCTCCACAGTGGAGAACATCTCCACACTGAAGTCAGTTCCTCTCCACAGGACAGACAGCAGTGGGGGGAGGGAGAGGGGGAGGATGCCAGGTACTGGATCGTGTGTGGTTCCGAATATTCCCCTTTGCCTAAACAAGGGGAGGCTCCCACACATTGCTCCATATTTCCTGCTGAAAAGCCGACCCCAGCCAGGACTCGGGGTACACACCTGTAAGCCAGCACGCAGGGACAGAGGCAGGACAAGCAGAAGTGTGAGGCCAGCCTGGGCTACATGGAGAGATCCTGTCTCAAATAAACAGAGATGGACCATAGAGAGGAGGTAGAAGAAGAGGAGAAAAAGGAAAGACAGGAGGGAGGGAGCAAGGCAGAATGGAGAGTGGAGGAGGACAAGGTGGGCTGGAGATGCTCCAATAGTTAAGAGAGCACACTGTTCTTATAGAGGACCAGAGTCCCCAGCCGCCTGTAGCTCCAGCTCTAGGGGATCTGATGCCCTCTTCTGGCCTCTGTGGTCACTGCATCTTCATGCACATACACAGTCACACTCATGCAAATAAAAATAAAATTGAGTCTCTAAGAATATATTTCTCAAAGTGTTTCAGTTCAGCTTCATACACTGTGGGAGTCTGAGTGAGAATGGCCCCCATATGCTCATGTATTTGAATGCTTTGTCTCCGGATGGAGGAACTGTTTGGGAAGGATTGGGAGGTGTGGCTTGGAGGGGGTGTGTCACTGGGGGGTGGGTTTTTCCAGTTAGCTCTCCCTGCTCCACCTCTGCCTCCTGATTATGAATCAGATGTGAGCTCTCAGCTACTGTTCCAGGGCCATGCCAATCTGCCTGCTGCAGCGATTCCTACCAGAACTCACCCTCTAAAACAGTAAGCCTCCAAAAAGCTCTTTCTTCTATAAATTGCCTTGGTCACGGTGCTTTGACACAACAATTGAAAAGGAATTAAAATGTGTGTTCATCATTTCTTTTATCTAGTTTGTTTTAAGATTCAGACAAAGTGAGACATGGTGGCACACACCTGTAATCTTAGCATTTGGGAGGTAAGGCAGGGAGACTTTGAGTTCAAGACCAGCCTGGGTGTCAGGCACGGTGGCACACACATTTAATCCCAGCACTCAGGAGGCAGGTGGATCTCCATGAGTTCAAGGCCTGCATGATCTACAGAACAAGTTCTTGAACAGCCAGGACTTCAGAGAGTGACTGTGTTTAAAAAACAAAAGCAAAAACGGAGCCTGGGCTACAAAAATCTAACAAAATAGAACATTCATAAGAATTTTAAGGACTTTTAAATTTTATACGTGTATTTTGCCTGCATATGTGTGCACCAAGTGTGCATGTGTGTACATGCGTGCGTGCATGTGTGCACACAGTATCTGGTGCTCACGGAGGCCAGAAGAAGATTCAAATCCCTGGAAGTGGAGTCACAGACAGTTGCGAGGAGCTGTGTGATGCTGGGGACCAAACCTGGGTCCTCTGCAGGAGCAGTCATCTCTCCAGCCCTCGGGAGAATTTTTAAAACCTCTTAGAGCCTAACAGGTGGCAATATCCCTTAGCTGGGTAAATTTCTTCGAGCAATTCTATTCTCTATAAATACCAAGGGTGAAGAAGACCTGGTGGGCTCAACTCCACGGAGCTTGAAAAGTGTCCTTCTCTGTCATTTCTCTCAAAGGTCCTGTTTTTACCGGGTGACCCACAGCAGTAGCCTTCAGGTGCTGAGAAAGCAGAAAGTGTCCATCTGTGACCAGAGAAGAGGAGCCACCCACGTGTGACTATTTCACCAAGACCTGCCTGGCGTCACTCTGAAGTCGGACTGCATCTTAGACAGTGATGGCTTCGCCAGCTTCCACCGTCTTCTGTTCAGTTCATGGAGCATACATTTGAATTTCTACTAACCAACAGGCTTTTAAAACACAAATCAGGGCTTCTTTGTATAGCCCTGGCTATTCTGGAACTTACTCTGTAGACCAGGCTGGCCTCAAACTCAGAGATTCACCTGCCTCTGCCTCCCAAGTACCGAGTTAAAGGCTTGTGCCACCACAGTCAGGCAACAGGGCTTTTTTAAATCCAGAAATTAAGTCTTCCTAAAAATGGGCTTATTGACAATCAGAAACAAAATAGGAGCAAGAGTGTAGACTAAGCCGTCCTGAAAACTGGCAGTCACAAAAACATCAGTAGTGTTCTCCAGAGAAGCATTATCTAGAGTCCTAGTTTGACTTCTGTTGCTATGATAAATATCATAATCAAAAGCTAGTCGGGGAGGAAAGGGCCGATATGGCTTACACGCCCGTTCACAGTTCACAACTGATCACTGCGGGAAGGCAGGGCAGGAACTGAAGCAGAGGCTGTGGGGGAGCGTTTCTCGTGACCCACGGCTCACTCAGTTTGCCTTTCCACAGAACCCAGGCCCGCCCACCCAGGGGTGGCCCCGCCCACAGTGGGCTGCTCCCTCCCCCATCAATCAAGGAAATGCCGCACAGGCCAATCTGATGGAGACGTTCTCAAATGAGGTTTTTATTCCCAGATGATCCTAGCTGTGTCGAGATAGCCAAAAACTAACCTACACACCGAGCAAGATTTGGGCTCCTGTTTTCATCTTTTGTTTTTCAGTTTTCCCCACACTGTGAATTTGATACTAGGATTGCTCTTTTAACGAGCACCAAGAATGTTAAGTACCTAATTTAGGCTGAGCCGTGGAAGAGCCGGTCTCTGGCGCCACCTAGTGGACAAATGGGTATTGGCTGCCTGATGAGAAAATGTGCAGGTTTGGGAGTGTGAGGAGATAACTTGACGCTTTTGTTATTCTGAATGCAAGGTGTGAAGCTGAAAACGGCAACGGCTAGAGGAACTTTCAAAGGGAATTTGTCTCTTTTCTAAGTGCCCAGGATGTGAGCATTAGCCATTGTTAGAACTTTTGCATCTTATAGCAAGGGGATGGGACTATCCCGGACCTGCATCAGATGGGCTATGAAAATGTGGTACGTCCATACATACATACAATACATACCATATTGATATAGACATGGATATATGTACTTGATAAAATATTGAAGGTATGTTATTTATATTAAATATAGCGTAGAATATATTGCACGTTACAGTTTGCAGATACTGTTGTGTGCTTATAAGGTATGCATTTTATACATTAGATGCATATCTGAGCTCATGTTCATAAACCTGTATTTTCCATTACATAAGAGTGGGGTTAATTGATGTCAGTTATCTGGGCTATCTGAAGGTGCATTTGTGAATATAAAGAGAAAAAAAGGAAAAGGTCCTGTGAGCTTCAATACATTCCATAGGAGAGCTATGGAAACCTGAAATTCATGCATATTCTCAGACAGTGTTCAGTGCAATGTGTACAGCAGTTTCCTCTAAGATCAAAACTGCCCTCTTGGAGAGGATCTAATTAATAAATAGGCTGTTTGAGCAGATATAAAACAAGAGGGGGTTCTAGGATAATATTCAGCCCTTTTTCAGGGTTGCCTAAGAGCATCAGAAAATACAGATATTTACATTACAATTTATAACTAGCAAAATTACAGCTATGAAATAGCAACAAACATAACTTCTGGTTGTGGGTCACCACATCATGTGGAATTGTATTGAAGGGCTGCAGCGTTAGGAAGGTTGCAAACCATTAATCCAAGTGCAGACAAAACAGTCTATCCTACAGGGAAGTTCACTAACCTCAGGAAGTAATCAATTCAGCAGCTTCAGGAAGCCCCAGAGACTGACCAGACTTAACTGCAGCCCTCTGCAGTTGACTGAGAATGACTGAAAGATGCTCTCTGACACGCAGAGATGCCGAGAAGAAGTCCAGATGAACAGGACCGTCTCCAGCAAGTCTTCCAGCGTTTCGCGTTTCCAGCTCTCCCGAACGGCATCCATGCTGTGATGAACTCTGGTGACACAGCTCTCTGAGTTACCTCGGGTCCTGTACGGAACCTCTCACCCGTATGTGTGCTTGCTATTCCAACTAAACTTGTTGTTTCAATAAAAATAGAAAAAGAAAAATAAAGAAAATGTGGTATGTATACAAGACATAATATTATTTAGCTGCAAGACAGTGAAATGGCCACATTTTCAGGAAAACACATGGTTCTGGAAAGTACATTAAGCAATGTTACCCAAATCCAAAGGAAAAAAATTGTTTTCATCATATGTAGATTCTCACCAATGACATGTGTGCATGTGTGCAAACAGATGTAAGTGTGGGCACCATACAAGGAAGAGCAAGAAGGGTGACATTAGCTGATGAGGAAAGGCGGAATTCAAACACGGAGTCATGGAAGAGAATAGAAAGGTGTTTTCCCCTGGTTTCAACTGGTGTGTGTGTGTGTGTGTGTGTGTGTGTGTGTGTGTGTGTGTGTCTGTGTGTGTGTGTGTCATGTGTTGGATAAATGCATAAAACTAACTTTGGCTTTAGTAGATTTTGTGGTGGATAATTGCATAAGAACACAGTTTAGACTGAAAGTGTGAACCCTGGGCAAAGCCCCGTGGTTTACAGTCAGCATAGCCGTTCTAACTGTACGGATGCTCGCTTGGCTTCAGCCGTTCTAACTGTACGGATGCTCGCTTGGCTTCAGCTGTTCTAACTCTGTAGACGCTCACTGAGAGGGACATCTTGGGAGTGGGCGGGTGTTTGAGTGGCTTCCTTAACCCAGCTGCATTATCTTCTTAGTTGTGAGTTAATTAGAATAAAATGATTTTTTTTTTTGGTTTTTTTGAGACAGGGTTTCTCTCTGTAGCTTTGGAGCCTGTCCTGGAACTCATTTTGTATACCAGGCTGGCCTCAAACTCACAGAGATCCCCTTACCTCTGCCTCCTGAGTGTTGAGATTAAAGGCGTGCGCCGCCACCACCCAGCTGATTCTATTTCTTTTTTTAAAAAATGAGAGAAAATGTTTGCTATCTCAGATTCTAGATTTCAGGAACACTGACTCCGCTTGCCCCCATGACAGGAAGGCAGTTACAGAAATGTTTTATAGTCACAGAAGCAAAGGAAGTCGTGAAACAAGCTATAGTGGGGACATCAGGACAAGCAGTTTACAGTGAAGAAGCCTCTGCTCTGCTGCAGATTTCAGGTTCTAGCCTACTTGGGGTTGGTGGAGGCCAGCAGTTTGCTAAGTTAATACAAACCAAAAATTCTCTTCCTGATAGTTGGAAGGACATGTAGCAGTCAGCTTTAACCGACGACTTGACGCACTCACGATAACCTGGGGAGAGACTCTTCAACAAAGCATTCCACACTGGGCTGCCTGTGGGCACGTTTGTGGGGATTGTCTTATGAGTTAACTGATGTGGGAAGACCCAGCCCACTGTGGGCAGCATCATTTCCTAGGCAGATGTCCTGAAGTGTGTAAGAGCAGAGAGGAGCTGAGTGTAAGCAGGGGAGTAAACATACAATCGTTTCTGTCTGCTCTTGACGGTGGGTGTGAAGTGACTGGCTGTTTCCAATGGCTGCCTCGATGTCCCCACAGTGATGGATGACACCTGGAATCATACGCAGGAATAAACCCTCCCTCCCGTGCTGCTTTTTGTCCGTGTATTTCCTCACCACAGCAGAAATTACAGTAGGACAGGATGT
The DNA here is from genome assembly GCF_000317375.1 of Microtus ochrogaster. Classification (NCBI taxonomy): domain Eukaryota; kingdom Metazoa; phylum Chordata; class Mammalia; order Rodentia; family Cricetidae; genus Microtus; species Microtus ochrogaster. The sequence continues at coordinate 53,680,980 of NC_022028.1, read as the reverse complement.
CACATCAGCTACAGAGATGGACTCCATACAGCTATTAGGACACTAAAACAAAATAGGTTTGACTCCGGATCCGCTCCGCAGCTCTCCACAATCAGGAAGTTCCAATCAGTCAACCAACCTTACAGAATCGTCAACATGATAACGGGGCGGGGGAGGTATTCAAATAGCGTTGTCTTGTGTCCACTGACACCTGCAGAGGTACCAGATCTACAGCCCAGAAACAGCACAAAGAGAGAATTTAAGTTTTCATTTAAAAATCATTAACACATGGTAGCCTGTAGGTGTCAGCAAAGACTGATCAGGAAATGCGGCTGGCCGGAGCAGAGAGGTTTTCAGGGATCTGCCTTGTGTCTCTTTCCCCTCTGTGAGCCTTGTTCTCTAAC
>NC_022028.1:53671853-53680484 GCF_000317375.1 Microtus ochrogaster | reverse complement strand
TCTTCTCTCTCTCTCTCTCTCTCTCTCTCTCTCTCTCTCTCTCTCTCTCTCTCTCTCTGTTATCATAAGCCCCCAACCAAATGCAACCCTGGATATTCCTTGATGACTTTTGTTCACATCGCTAACCAGTTCGAGGAATCTAGGTTTGGATCTCACTGTGGGCTCCACACAAACACAAACCTGGGAAGGGATGTTAGAATTCCGGCTTCCATGCATCTGGCCACAATACCAGGAAGGAGCATCTTTACAGTCTGAAAAAGATGGAGCCCAGCAGGTCAAAGAGCAGTCTTAGGGGGCAGGGGTGAGGATATGGCCAGTTGGCGAGCTGCAAGGGGGTGAAGATGTGGCCAGTTGGTGCACTGTTCTCCTGGCATGCAGGAAGCTCTGGGTTTGATCTCCAGGTGTGGTGGGGGATCAGAAGCTCAGGGTCATCCTTGCTACCTAGAGACTTCAAGGCTACCCTGGGTTATATGAGACTGGGAGGTGAGAGGCAAGGTAGCTAAGGGGTTAAGGGTCTCCCTATGTAGCTCTGGCTGTCCTGGAACTCACTCTGTACCGGGGCTGGCCTCAAACCCACAGAGATCCTCCTGCCTCTGCCTCCCGAGCGCACCACCACTCCCAGCTTTGGACTACAGTCTTACAGCCACCTCTACTCCCTGTTTCTGCAGCTGCCTCTGCTTGTTAACATGGCCCCGCTGAAACAGTCTCTTGGTGTATTTATGCTAACTCACGCGTGCTATGGCTTGTGAGTGGAAGCAGGGAACAGCTTGTGGAGTTGGTTTCCTTCTTCCACCCTGAGGGTCCTGGGGATGGAACTTGGGTCATCAGCCTTGGGGTCAAATGCTTTTGCCTACTCAGTCGTCTTTCTGGCCTTAGGAACTGTTTTGTAATTGTGTGTTTTGTCCTTGTACAGACACCCCGAGGAAGGTCTCTTTGTCTCTTTGGAGCTACTGTTGGCATTTGGCCAATTTTGGTGAACCCACCAGGATTGTTTCTGTCATTGGAGGGTGGCTGTTTTTGTACAACTTGGATTTGAAAAGTTGACCCAGAATTTTAGGGCTCAATAGTCGCTAGAACTTAAGTTACTCCAAGAAGACAGATGTCTGATGTGCCCTAGAGTTTCAGAGCTTTTAGTTCTGCTGGCAGAGTGTACAGTCCCTTAATGTCATTGTTATCAACAGGAACAAAGTGATCCAGTTGGCTAGATGTGGTTAATAACTTTTCTTAGTAGGAATTATTGGTTGTGGTTCTAGGAGTTTAGGTCAACTTACCCTCCCCGGGGACTCCCTTAGGTAGCTTTAAAATAGGACTCTGTCCAGCCAAAATCTGGAAATGCTTTAAGCCAAATTATTGTAGACAATAAGAGATGTCTTTGGGGACCTAGTGAGAATTTGAATATTCTCAAGCGTGAAGACTTGCTTTGAATAAAGTAGGAGGTTTGGGTCAGCAACAATCACAACAAAACTGTGGTTAGCACAGGACGTAGCCTTACATGCCTCAAGATCAGCTTCCTCACCACATAAGAAAACAGACCACAGGGGATGCTTAGTTTTTAAAAGCTTTTTAACATTAAAAATGTTTTAGGATATATATATGAGTCAGATGTGGTGACTCATACCTTTAATCCCTGCCCTAGGGAAGTAGAGGCAAATGGATCTCTGAGTTTGAGGCTAGCCTGATCTACACAGCAGCAGTGTTTCCCCACCCAAGCATTTTCCCCTTGGTTGACTCTCTCTGTCCACGCAGCCCTTGCTATAGGGTAGGATTCATGTTTCACTGCTCGCGGAAGTAGCTTCCTGGGGGCTCACACAGAGGTGAGCCTTTCACTTCTTAGATTTACCTATCCGTTCACATGAAAGGGCTCGAGATGCTCGGCTATCGCGCCTCAAGTGTGTCTCCACAGCTGAGCCAAATGAGGTTCCTTCTAACCCAGCACCGGGCTAACACGGTAGAGAACCTTGGTGTTTCTGTGATGAGGTGCTCAGAGAATTCCTAAGCTGAACAGAAGTCCCATTTATTAATTGTTTCTCTCAGTGTCTGTGCTGCTGGGGTTCTATTTAGGAAGTGGTTCCCTGTGCCAATGAGTTCAAGTGTACTTCCCACTTTCTCTTCTGTGAGGTTCAATGTGGCTGGATTTATGTTGAGGTCTTTGATCCATTTGGTCTTGAGTTTTGTGCATGGTGATAGATATGGGCTATTTTCATTCTTCTACATGTTGATATCCAGTTATGCCAGCACCACTTGTTAAATATGCTTTCTTTTTTCCATTTGATATTTTTTGCTTCTTTGTCAAAAATCAGGTGTTCGAAGATGTGTGGATCGATATCCAGGTCTTCTGTTCGGTTCCATTGGTCCTCCTGTCTGTTTTTATGCCAATACCAGGCTGTTTTCAGTCCTGTAGCTCTGTAGTAGAGTTTGAAGTCAGGGATTGTGATGCCTCCAGAAGTTCTTTTATTGTACAGGATTGTTTTGGCTCTCCTGAGATTTTTGCTTTTCCATATGAAGTTGAGTACCATTCTTTCGAGGTCTGAGATTTCGAGGTCTTTCGAGGTGCTGAGATTTTGATAGGCATTGTGATGAATCTGTCAAAATATCATAATCTTTTAAAAACACTAAAAAATGCTTAGAAATGGATAAAACCTGAAGCACTGGGAATTTGGGATAATTTTGCTGCTGTTAAATGTGGGACTTGTGGGAAAGAAAGGCATTGCAGCAGGTATGGCGGAAACCAATCTTAGAGGGAAATGGTCACCTTTAAATATGATTAACAGGAACCAAAATAAAAAAAAGAGTAGTGTGAGCTAAGCACAGGTGAAGAGGGAAGGAAGCGAAAAGATAAGAATAGCAAAGCGAAGCGCCGAACTTGGAGCAGTGAGGGAGCAATGCACACAAAAACTGGAGACCACACGTAGACGTGATGTTCCAGGAAAGAGGGTGAGGAGCCGGTGCACCCCGCTCCGCTCCGGTGTAAGGACTCCGCATCGCAGAAATGAGACCACACTTAGACATGATGTTCCAGGATAGAGGGTGAGGAGCCTGTGCACCCCGCTCTGGTGTAAGGACTCTGCATCGCAGAAACGAGATCACACTTAGACGTGGTGTTCCAGGAAAGAGGGTGAGGAGCCTGTGCACCCCGCTCTGGTGTAAGGACTCTGCATCGCAGAAATGAGACCACACTTAGACATGATGTTCCAGGAAAGAGGGTGAGGAGCCTGTGCACCCCGCTCCGGTGTAAGGACTCCGCATCGCAGAAACGAGCAAGGAAGCACACGAGAGCAGAACATCTTCTGTTCTTCATAAGACATGTATATATGAACCTGAGTAAAGGCGCAGTAAACGGCGAGCTGACAGGCATAGGGGGCTGTGGGGCGCTTCACAGACAAGAGTCTGGGGCCAGAGAGGTGGCTCAACAGTTAAGGGCACTGACTGCTCTCCCACAGGACCTGAGGCCAACCCCCTCCTCCCCCAGCACACACTGCTGCTCGTGGGCCATCTTTGTGGTCCCTGCCCAGATCCACTTGAATTACTGAGCACTCTCCGCGTTCCTCGATCTCTCCATCTTTTGGCAGAGGAGAAAAGCGTGGCTGGAGTGGGGGAGCGTCACTTGGGAGAACACAGTGACTTTGGATGTCAGAGGGCTACCACCCTCTCCCCTAGACCTCACACACATTGAAACCATCTAGGGAAGAAGGGCCCAGCCTCCCCTCCCCCCGCCCCACCCCCGTAATCTCCCTCCCACCCACGCCTGCCACGGTGAGAGTGCAGTTTGTCTCCTGACCTGTTCCCTGCCTCATCAGACCCTGGTCCCCAGATTCCCACATACAAGTGTCCACAGCCCATTGCTCTCCCTCCTAATCCTGTTGGGTTAAACTCCTTCCTGGCTTATCTTCATTTCTTTTTATGCCTTAGGTTTCTCTTACTTTTGTTATTAATTTATTCATTTCTGTGTGTGGGCATTTGGATTGCATCTGTCTGTGCACTGATCCGGGTCCTCTGGAAGAGCAGCCAGTGCTCTTAGCCACTGAGCCACCTCTCCAGCCACACACCTTTCTTTTTCTGGCCGACAGCTGACTTCCCAACTCTAATTCCAAAAGCAACTCCACAGACCAACTTTCTACACCCAGCTCTGTCTCCGCTGGAAAACAGATGTCTCCAGACGGTCCCCTCTGCTCTAAAGAAGCAATCACCCCTTCCCTGTTGACGCTATGGGAGGAACAACCCAAACACTGAGCAGAGACCACAGAGACCACTGCTGTGGGCTCTGGGAATGCTGGGTGCATTCGTGGCTCTTTACATACGTGATCATAAGATCACTCACAGGTTGGCAAGGTGGATCAGTGAGTGGAGACACCCACTGCCAGGCGAACGACCTGAGCTCAACCCCTAGAACCTACAGAGTGGGAGAAGAGAACCCACTCCTGCAAAGTGTCCTCTGACCTCTAGATGTGTGCAGTGGCAAGTGCATGTCACACACACACACACACACACCACATACATGCACACACACATGGACACATGCACATACACACACCACTCGTACAGGTGTGAGTGCACACACACACACTCCTCACATACGTGCACACACACGGACACACACACACACTCCTCACATACGTGCACACACATGGACACATGCACATACACACACAGTAAATAAAATGCAGTTTCAAAAGGCCTCCTATGAGCTAGGCTGTTAGCCCCTCCCTCTCCCTCACACGGTGACTCCACCTCATTACAGTTTAATTTCTTCTTACGAATTATGATTTCAAAAGCTGCCTGCAGATGTTTCATACAGGAGAGATACTGGGCGGTGCCACTGGCTATGTCACAGGAGAGGCTCGACTTCAGCCACACTCTGCCGCCATCCCTTCTCCAAAGCCGCAACAAACTTGAGGAAGGCCAGTGATTCCAGCAGTTTATTTCTTAGGCATGGTCACTCACAACATATTGCCCTCTGTCATGGGGTGGAGCCTTCCGGAGGGCCTTGACCCCTCCTCAGATCAGCTTGCCTCAGAAAGAGCCCGGGAGAGCAACTGGATTATGAATACCTCCAAGCTGCTAATATTTACATGGGGACGGGGAACCAAGTAGAGGAAATTATGATGCAAGAAAGCGGGGTGTCCTGAAGACGTTGGAGGCCGAGGAGGCATCCTCAAGAATCGGAATCTCCTTCTCTGTGTGGGATTCTGTCCTCTAGCGCCGTCCTGGAGACAATAGGAACAAGAGTAAGCGAAGATGGTTCGACAGACCAACATCTGTCCATGTGACCCCCACCCCTGACGCCAGAGGCTTCAGACACTGACAGCACCAGCACCCAGCTACCCTGACAAAGACAAAGACGTGACCTCCAGCCCCTCCTCACAGGTACCCTGCAGGGTCGGAGAGGGAACTCAGGTTCCCTTCTTCCATCCCTAGAACCATAGCAGCCTGAGTGTGATGTCTTCACCCAACCACCCCCTTTGATAAATGGTCCTTGCTCTGAGCACCATTAACGGAACACAGCACCCCACCCCTTCTGAGGGTCAGTGAGCCCCAAATCAACAGGAATGGTACCTTCTGGGTAAGTGGATCCAGGGAGAGGAATGTAGCCTAGAAGAGGAAGACACTGATTAGACCAATCCTCGTGGATGAAAGAATCGAACTCTTTACAGCAGAAGACGTGGGAATGAGAGAATTGAGCACAGAGACTGAAGAACGGGGAGGGCTGGGAGGGCTCAGGGGATCACTCACTGGAGAAGCGGGACTTCCGCCAACTGAAGAAACCAAGACAGAAGATGATGAAGCCCAGGCCCAGGGTGGTTGCAGACACAGAAACCTTCACCGTCTGGATGGGGGACAGCCCTACCGCTGCAAAGTAAAGGAGAACCCTTAGAACTAATGTCTACAGCTTAGCCTCAGGCTGCTCGGTTTCCTTCGGCCTGCACCTACAGGGGTCAAAGGTCTTTATTCTTTGACCCTTATCCCCAGCATCCAGCCTGGAGAGTCTGATGCTAACCAACTCACTCCCAAGAAAGTGGCTTTTTATGACCCCATCATCCACTTCCAGACAGCCCTGGGGAACCTGTTTACCCAGAATCACCTCCCAGTTCTGTCTCCCTCTCCCCAGGTGGAGACTCCCAAGGCATTCTCTGTGGCTCCTCCACTGCCAGAGCACCCTCCCCAGCAGCCAGGGGTCCCTCACACCCATGGTAATGTTAACTCCCATCTCTGCTCTGAGCAGCTTCCTATTAGAAGGTCTCCTTTCTCTGCAGGCCTCCAAGGTCCCACGGTGAGAGTCCCCTACATTCACGTTGCCCATATCTCCCTCCATCCCACCCTTCTGCATCCCGCCTGCCAGAGATGCTTCTATCTGGACTATAGTCCACCTGGATTCTGGCCCCATCACCAAAGGAACTTGTTGCACGCCCCACAAAGGAGACCGATCCTGGGAAGCTCAAGGGCATGTGTGCCCCCACTCTCCTCTTGCTTCCCACCTGTGCTGGCTAGTCCTGTGTCAGCTTGACACAGGCTAGATTCATCTGAGAGATGGGAACCTCAACTGAGAAAACGCCTCCATGAGATCGGGCTGCAGCTGCAAGCCTGTAAGTCCTTTTCTTAGCTAGAGATTGATGGGGGAGGGCTCAGTCCGCTGTGGTGGGGCCACTCCTGAGCTGGTGGTCCTGGGTTCTATAAGAAAGCAGGCTGAGCAAGCCATGAGGAGCGAGCCAGTATACGGCGCCCTCCATGGCAACCTGCTTTCAGGTTGCTGCCCTGTTTGAGCTCCCGTCTTGACTTCCTTCAATGATGGACCAGCGCAAGCCAAATAAACCCTTCCCTTCCAACTTGCTTTTGGACGTGGTGTTCCATCACAGCCATAGTCACCCCAACCTGGACACCATCCACTCCCAGGGACCCACTAAAACAGACACACACTCCCCACAGGGGAACCGACTCCCTGCCTGACTCTCTAGCTGCCCTTCCGTTTCCTCATTTTTTTCTAAGATTTATTTATTTATTTTATGTTCACATGCCAGAAGAGGGCACCAGATCTCATTACAGGATGGCTGTGAGCCACCATGTGGTTGCTGGGAATTGAACTCAGGTCGTCTGGACGAGCGGGCAATGCTCTTAATCACTGAGCCATCTTCTTTTCAAACAATCTCCAAATCTGTATGCACCCCCTCATTATGTATGCACCTCCTCATTACCTTTACGTACCCCCAGTCCTAGGGTTCAAACAGTGTCAGTGAGTTCTATATCAACTAACCCTTCACGTGCCCACCAAGTGTCTACAGCCACAGCTTCATCCCCTTAGGCTCAAAAGAGGCTGCCCAAATCCAGCAGAGCCCTACACCGAGAGAAGAGCCCTTCTTCTTCAGTCTTCATCACTTTTTCCATGCCCAGTCCTGACCTGACAAGATGGCTGAATATTAGGAAAACTAAAACAGCCAATTCCAGAGCTTTGTTCCAGAAGTGTTATCAAACCTACATTCTTCTGGGGAGACAATCAGCCTCTCCTCTCTCCCTCAAACTGATGGATGACATCCACGCCATGACTTGTCTGTCCTTTAGTCCATGGCCCTAACTCGCTGCAAACCCTTAGACTTCCCATCCCAGCATCCCTTTCTCTACCAGGCATCTCTCCACGTCTCACTCGGCCAAATACCGATGTTCCTCTCCCAACCACCAACATCCCAATTCCCACCACTTACTCCAGTCCTGACGGACTGGCTCGGAGGTCCCTTCGTGCTGTACCACACAGGTGTAGATGTCCCCGTAGGAGGGGGTTAAGGCTAGGTAGGAGACAGTCTGGTATGTCCAGTCCCCGTTGGTCTGGGCAGTCCTCTCTCTGTTGTTGTGAGGCATGACAAGGTGCCCGTTCTTCATCCACACGATGCTCACGTCCGCTGGATAGAAGCCCCACACATAGCAGGCCAGCATCACAGGCTCCCTCGTGTTAACTGGAGCAGTCTGGGCTACTTGAACAGACGGTGGTCCTGTGTGGGAGAAACAACTGTGGTTTGAAAGCCCCATTTCGTCTTCAAAGACTTCTACAGCCACCAAGTGAGAGAGAAAGGATGCGTCCCCACCTGGCTGGATCTCTCTTCCTCTCTTGTTGCCCCTTTCTTTCTCCTTCAAAGTCATGTTTGATCACAGATGGGAAATGCCGCCTGGGCCACGAGCTGTCTGGACAGTGTCTGTGTTTATCTCGCATGGGCACATGCTGTGTGTTTTCTGAGGTGGGGTCTCATACAGCCCAGGCTAGCCTCGCACGCACAATGTAGCTGGGGATGGCCCTAACTCTTAGTCTCCTGCCTCCCCGCAAGTGCTGGTACCATAGGCCTGCACCATGGTGCCTGGCAATGGGATTATTGATATGGTCATCATCTACCGGTTATCCCCCCAAGTGACTCTCCTGCTTGCCTCTATCAGAGTATTTTTTTAGCAATATTTTAGTGAAAATACAAGAATTTATGTTAAACTGAACCTGATAGAAAAGAAAGTGGGAAGTACCCTACAACAGATGGGCACAGGAGATCGCTTCCTAGGTACAACCCCAGCAGCACAGACATTAAGGGCCTCATTGAATAAATGGGACCTCCTGAGACTGAGAAGCTTCTGTAAAGCAAAGGACACTGTCACTAAGACAAA
>NC_022028.1:53664859-53670518 GCF_000317375.1 Microtus ochrogaster | reverse complement strand
AAATAAATAAATTAAAAAAAATAAAAAAAATAAAAAGAATTTATGTTAAAATACAGACTCCCTTGGCTTCCCCTAAAGTATTTTCTCCTTGTCTAGAGTGGGACCCAGGGATTTGTAGCCAAGCAACGCTGAAAAGGCGGCTCAGCAACCGCATCTTATGACACAGTTCTCTGACCTATGGAGATCTTCAAAGTTTACTTATACAACTTTAAGCCATTCTCATGAGCTGTTCTCAGTGTAAAGGATTCGGGGAGGAAGAGAGCTGGCATTGGAACAACCCTAGATGTCCCCACGCCTGCACCCATTCCAAACACCAAAATCTGAGCTACAGAACCAGGAACAAGCCAGGTTGGGGATCCAGGCCTGTAATTCCAGCTAACTGGGAGGCTGAAGCTGGAGAGTCACAAGTTCAAGGTCAACTTGGGCAACTTAGGGAGACCCTGACTCAGAACAAATAGGAATAAGGGGTCTTGGACATAACCCAGTGGTAGAGCGTTTGCCGGGTACGTGCAAGGCCCCAAGTTCAATCCCCAGTAGTGAAAAAAAATTCTTTGACTAAAACAAATAAAAATAAGAGGCAGGAACATTTTGCGGAAAGTCACTGGTGGTTTCTGACTCAGCCCTAAAGCGCCGAGGTTCCTGCTTCTGGGCCTCGTCAGTTCCTTCTCTTCACACCGCCCATCCTGCATCTTCTGTTCCGTCTCCATCAGCCACACTGCTCCCCTCGCTGTCCAGCCTCCCACTTCCTGCATTCCAGGTCCACACCGTTTCTCCTGCTCAGGTATCAACCCCTCGACGCTCAGTGATCTACCTGTCCACCAGCTCTGCTTCCGATGGCCCCTCTGCACCCCCTCTGCACCCCCTTTGCACCCCCTCTGCACCCCTCTGCTCACTTGTTCTGTGGGTCAGTGCATTCCAGAAGGGCTTGGTGTGCATGGCACAGTCCTGAAGCCCTTTGCCCAAGCGCTGGAGTAGCTGTTCATTTTTGTTGAGGTAATTTGAGATGGATTTAGCCAAGTTATAGAGCATCCCAAATTCACAGGGGGCTATTTTTCCTTCCTCTGGATCCCAGCAGGCCAGCAGATCTTTGTTGAAGGAGATACAGTACGTGAAGTCTTGTGGGTTCCCATCGTCATCCAGCAGGCATGTGCTCTCCACGTGGGCCACAAAGCCACCTGAAAGAGCCAGAAAACTTCCATCAGTGTCTGCTCGCTGTGTGGCACCATTGCAAATACCATCTCTGCACAAAGTTCCTAAAACCCATATAACTGCTTGAGTGGTGGGAGCAGGGAGTGGATACATTTTCTGTCTTAGCATCTGATCTTTAACGCGTTTCTGGACAGAGATCTGAATCCCTGGGAACTGGGTGACCACATGGTCTCTTCTTCTAGTGGGGTAAATCTTAATAGAACCTTGGGGTAGGACCTGTCCATGGAAAGACTGAGCCGTGATTAGAGGCCTGAGATTTGTATCTCCATCCTTGTGGATGGGTACTTGAAGCTGGGTTCAAAAATAATTCCTGTCTATTTGATGAAGCCTAAAAAACCCAAATTGTAGGGTTCTGACACCTTCCCAGTTGGTAAACACATCCGCATGCCGGGGGAGTGGCTGACCCCACCGCCTCTGAGGGTCTGGACTTCCTCCTATAAAACCCCGAATGTGATCTCTAAAATACTCCTCGTGGGGCTGGAGATGTGGCTGAGTGGTTGAGAGCATGTGCTCTTCCTGCAGAGGACCAGGGTTCCGACTGCAGCACCCCAGCCAGCGGCTCACTGTAACCCAGTTCCAGGAAGTCGCACACCCTCCTGGGCTCCTCAGATACTACACGGGTGTGGTGCACACGCGGACAAGCAGGACACGCACACACACACACAGATAAACTCTTGCAATAAGTGAACAATATTAAACAATTCACACAGATTGTTTCTCCTCTCTGTTACCCAAGGGGCTCTAGCTCAGCCAAGCTGGGCAGAAGCTGTGGGAGATGCTGGGCTTACGGCTTGAGCTCGTGTCTGACGTGGGGAACTGTCTCGTGGGGTTGAGCCTTCAGCAGCTGGTCTGTGATAACTTCTGTTAGAGTCAGCACTGAACTGGACTGTAGGTTGTCTATCCAGTCCATGAGAATGGGGTGGGGGCACCCACCCGTCACAGGAGTGTTGAATTCAGCAGAGAACCCCAGCTGCAGCCAGTCTGGCCGAGATCTCCCGCCTCAGGCTGCGCCTGCTGACTACACTGCCACTCTGGGAGCTCCGGCCACCGCAGGAAAGGGGGGAATGACAGCAGCAGAGACATTTTTAGATCCTTTCCTCTAATTTCCAACCTGATAACTATTTTTAAGACTTATTTATTTTGTTTTATGTATATGGTGTTTTGCCTACATTATGACTGCGCACCACATTTGAGCCTGGTGCCATCAAAGGCCACAAAGGGGGCATCAGACCCCCTGAACCTGGAGTCACAGATGGTTATGAACCACCATGTGGGTGCTAGGACTTGAACCTGGGTCCTCTGCAAGAGCAGCCAGTGCTCCTAATCGCTGAGCCACCTCTCCAGGCCTTGAAACTAAACTCAGCCCTCATTTTTCATCTACAGTGGTCTTGTTTTATAATAATACATTTAAATGATCCAGTTTGCCAGGCTTTCCTTACAACAATAGCAAACAAAACAAAATCAGAAACACAGAAAAGTCATTTTAAAGTCAATCTACTTTTCTACCAAAATAAAACCATACAACATGGTCACCTTCACACCATTGGAGGCATCCAGGTTGGGAATGAGCTAGAGATTCACGTGCACAAAACTGAAAACTTCCTCTACACCTGAGACTGGGTGACAGGGGAGAACAGCCCGAGGTCCCCGCGTGGTAAGCCTGGCAGTCCACCCCAAACACAGGCCTTCAGAGTAGCTCATTACTGACAGGAAGCTAAAGGGCCAAGCGAGTGTGGTGAGCACCGTGGTAATGCCAGCACTGAGGCAGGAGGATTGCCATGAGTTCAAGGCTAGTCTGGCTATAGGGTGTGACTCTCTCAGATAAAAGAAAGACAGAGACAGACAGACAGACAAAGGGGAAGGGAAAGGAGAGAAGAAAACAGAGTCAAGAAAAAGAAGTCAGCCTTGCTCTATGCTGGAAATAGTCCTGACTTTTGACTCCGTACAAGTCTACAGAGCACTTACTACATGCCAGGCACCACGCTGGGAACCAGGATGAAGGGGCACACAGTCCTAACCTACATCCCAGCAGGGGCATCCGTTACACAATCTACAAAACTGGCCCATTATTAAAATTGCTGTAAAAACACAGTCCAGTACTGGAGGAGTTGCCGCAGTGGGGAGACTGGATCGTGGGGGCACTCAGACCTGCTAGAGCAGGATGTGGAGGGTTCCAGAAGGGGACGGAGGTTCCAGGGAGAAGGGTTGGGGGAGGTGGTTCCAGAAAGGGAGGGAGGGTTCCAAGAGGGGATTCCTTACCTACTCCCACACAGCCCAGGCTGAGGCCCAGCAGCAGCGGGGGGAGTATAACCATGTTGCCGTCTCTGAAGGTGCAGGAAGGTCAGGCCCCTGGGCGGGATCTTGCAGGGACCACTAGATCGCTACTGACCCAGCCTGGACAAACGTGTCCTCGCACTGAGGAAAATACGGTGCCTGTTGCTCTGGTCCCCTGTTCCTTGCTGCAGAACTGTCCCCAGGTCACTCAGCCCCCTCTAGATCCTAAATTTACATCTACTAACTCAACCAACCTGGAACCCAAAGGGAGAGTTGTCAGATTAGTTGGGTAGGCAGATCAGACCAATCACTGAGTGTCTCAGCCTAGCATCATCAGTTACTAGGTAAACCTCCTCGCGCCCTAGGCTTTGAGGACCGGACTGTAGGGGGTTTCCTGAGGTCCATGGGGGCGGTAGCTGAAGCATTCCCAGGATACGCAGGCCTGACCTGCGCATGGGATTAACATTTTTCACCGTATGCCCTTCCAAAAGACCGCTTCTAGACAACCTTCTTGTCTCTGAAAGGGAGGTCACCTAGGAGGTAGTGCTTAAACCCCCCTGTCACTCAGAGGGACACAGGTGGCAGAGGCGGGGCTGTGGGAAAGGAAGGAGGCACAGAGTGTCAAAGCAAGACAGTGAAAAACAGAAGCGTTTAACCGTAGAGAGCCGGCGCAGGTCTGGGAACCCACTCCCTCCCGGCGCGGTTTATCAAGCTCCCTTTCTTCCTAGGCTATAAAAGCTGCTTTGGGAGCCAGGAAACTCTCTTGGTGGAAAGCTGACCACGGACCCAAAGCTCAACTGTCCGCCCCACCCCCACCCCCAACCTCTCCACTTCCCTGAACGTGTCCCTACGCGCTCCGCTCTGCTCTATCTCCAGCTGGTCTCCTACGCGCTCCGCTCCGCTCTATCTCCAGCTGGTCTCCGGATTAGGAAGATACTGGAATAGTGAGAGGTGATGCTCCCATTCTCCTGGAGAAGACAGTGTCTATCGAACACGCTTTGTGTATATATACACATGTGCACACATGTTCCTGTATGAGGGTGTTTGTGTGCCTACAGGCATGCATGCACATGTGTGTGAATATATATGAAGGTCATTGGGAGATCTCCCGCCTGGTAGGTTGTTGTTTAAGACAGCGTCTGTCACTGGCCTGGAGCTCGCCAGGTAGGCTGGGCTAGCCCAGAAGCCCAGGGATCTACCTGCCCCCCAACCCCGTGTCTCCAGCACTGTGCCCAAAGCCATGAATGAGCACAACTGGTTTTTTTATTTGTTTAAATACGGGTCTTGGGGCTGAACTCAGACACTCACCCCGTCCAGTACTTTACCAGCCGCGTCTTCTTCCAGATCCTGCTGTACTTCTGCTTTTGTTTTTGTTTGTTTTTTTTTAAATATTTATTTATTTATTTATTTATTTATTTATTTATTATGTATACAATATTCTGTCTGTGTGTATATCTGTAGGTCAGAAGAGGGCACCAGACCTCATTACAGATGGTTGTGAGCCACCATGTGGTTGCTGGGAATTGAACTCAGGACCTTTGGAAGAGCAGGCAATGCTCTTAAACCACTGAGCCATTTCTCCAGCCCTTGTTTGTTTGTTTGTTTTTGCGCTAAGTATTTGACCCAGAGCCTCACACACACAAGGATGGATTTTAAAAGGGCATTGCCTCTTCCATCCAGCTATGAGTTACAGCGCTGATAGTCTCTCCTTGGGCATCTAAAGCCTTAATCTGACTCCCCTGCCATCAAAGGGCTTTGAGGCTTCACCCTCTCTTCTCACTTGCTCTTTCTTTTCCAGGTTTTGTTTTGTTTTTAAGCACAGTCTAACTGTGTAGCCCTGTCTGGCCTGGAATTCACTATGTAGACCAGGCTGGCCTAAAATTCATAGAGATCTTCCTGTCTCTGCTTCCGGAGTGCTGAGATTAAAGGTGTGGCCACCACAACTGACTCAGCTGGGTTTCTGAAACTCTTGGATTTACTAGTGAGCTAAAAAGGGGAAGAGGGACCGTGAAGGAGTCTCTGGACACCATGCTTACCTGGGGCCGCCCAAAGTCCTCAACTCTAGGTGACTTAGGAAGAAAAAGAAAAGCATGGACCACATATAGTCAGAGCCAGTGTCAGGAGCAAGGGCTAACTGGGGTGACCATGTCAGGAGCGAGGGCTAGCTGGGGTGACC
>NC_022028.1:53653290-53664759 GCF_000317375.1 Microtus ochrogaster | reverse complement strand
CTGGGGTGACCATGTCAGGAGCGAGGGCTAGCTGGGGTGACCATGTCAGGAGCGAGGGCTAGCTGGGGTGACCGCGTCAGAGGCGAGGGCTAGCTGGGGTGACCGTGTCAGAGGCGAGGGCTAGCTGGGGTGACTGGCTGACATTAGCCAGATCAGCCGCATTTCCCAGTCTTCCCCAGTCTCCTGCCCCCTTCCTCCTTGGCTATAGACTTAACTCCTAGAATCAGCCAGTGGGCGAAGCTGCTGGGGAACCAGAATGGATGTGATGCGCTCCAACACTGTCCCAGACACGGTCCTAGGGTTGGTTTGGGGTTTTCGTTTGTTAGTTTCAGACAGAGTTTTCTGTGATCCGGGACAGCCTTTGAATTCACTGCATAGCTCCCGCCAGGGGCTGAGAGTGCAGACTCGGCTCTAAGTAGGTCTTCTGTCTTCTTTCTCATTTAATATTGAGATGTGTTAGTTGTCTGCCTCTTCAGAATGAAAACCAGTCTGGAGGTTCACAGCTCAAGTTTAGAGGCTTCAACACTGTTACTTATACAACTCCTATGCACGCATGCACACACACACATACATACATACACACAGACCATATACACACACGTATATTTATACACATAGACCATATACACACGCTCACACACATGCTCACACACATACATACACACAGACCATACACACACTCACACACATACATACATACGCACATATGCATACATATATACACATATGCACAGACCATACATGCACACACATGCAAGCACACACTACAGAAAAACACACAAATGTATACAATGACACACACATATACACCGGTACATACACATACACACACACACATGGACACTATACACACACATATATACACACTCACATGCACTTGCACACACACAGACACACACACCACAAGCTATGCCCACGCACTCACTTCATCCTGGGCTGGGATGAACCAAAAGAAAGGAAGTTCGTGATATAGCTGCTAAGAAAAGGAGGAAGAGAGGAGCCACCGTCCACCCAACCCTTCCCTCCACCGTCCACCCAAGCCCTCCCTCCACCGTCCACCAACCCCTCCCGCCACCGTCCACCCCAACCACCCTGGCTCAGAGTTCTTTCTGCTCTGGAAGTCTCAGGTTCTTCTACTTGCTGTTAAGACAACTTCAGAACAGTGTGGTTCCCAGCCACCACCTTTCCCAGAATGCCTTCCTCCCCTTGCAGGAATCAGCGTTTGGCACCCTTTTCTGTGTCCCCACTTCCAGCCCTGAGAGAAGCCCTACTGTGCCTGCACCCTCATGGGCGTGGCCATGGCGGAGACTGTGGAGTCCCCTCCGGTGTCCAGCTCTCTACCCCAGCAGTCAAAGGAGATGTGAAACCTCCTGAGACACCACAGGATGCAGTAGGAGATTTCACTTCCATATTCATGTGAAAATGGGAGGGAGGTTTTTAGAGTCGGAAAACCCAGAGACCTGTGCTCAGCAAAGCGGTTCCTGGCTCCCCTGGCCCCTCTTCTGTTACAGATGCAACTGTGATCTCCCAGTTAGTTCGGGCACCTCGGCTGCCCTGTCCTCCGTCACTTTATCATTACACAGGAACAGGACCCCCAGCCAGGGTCCCATGTGCTTTCAGCGCCTCTGTGTGAAGGCCCACACACTGAGTCCTCAATCCTCCCCCCCTCTCCCCGAGAGACACACACACACACACCGCGCGCAGCCTCGTTCCCACATGCCTGCAGTGGGTAACCCTGGGGTTTTTTTTTTGTTTGTTTGTTTGTTTGTTTGTTTTTGTTTTTTGGTTTTTCGAGACAGGGTTTCTCTGTGGCTTTGGAGCCTGTCCTGGAACTAGCTCTGTAGACCAGGCTGGTCTCGAACTCACAGAGATCCGCCTGCCTCTGCCTCCCGAGTGCTGGGATTAAAGGCGTGCGCCACCACCGCCCGGCAACCCTGGGGTTTATGTGCAACTTATTAATATAGGGAATCATCTGCCATAGCTGGGAAATATGGGCTCTTAGCCCCACATCATCCCATTTGAGGCCAGTAGGAAGCGGAGGAACACTTGCCGTCAAAGCTAGTTAGCAGGAAGGCCTGAAGAGAGGTCACAGCAGGCAAGGTGGGCAGGGTGTCTCCATGGAGGGGGCGGAGGCAGACCCTGGCTAGCAGGCTGGGTTCAGCAGGAAGGGGGAGCTCCCAAGCCTGGCAGGGCTGTGCCGTTGGGCGTGTATAAGGGGATGGGGCTGTTGGAAACAGAAGCAGGTGCCGGTATTGATACCGTCACTGGAGCTGGACATTGAGGGAAGTTACAGATGTGGTTTGAGTGTGACCTTAACCATGTGAGTCTCTTCTAGGCATTTCCTAAATTCATTCTCTGTAAGCTCTCAGCTTCCTCTTCTGGACACATGGTTTTAACTCAAGATCCCATTTTATGACAGAAAAAAATGCTGGACCAGTCAATCCCTATAAAACCAGCAGCGGGGACCAGACCACAGGGCTCTGACAGCTAGAATTAAACAGCTCTGCTCAGGGGGTCAGGGGTTAATGGCACGCAGACTTCACTGGTGAACGGCCAACTGGAAAACTTTTGGGTTTTTTTGTTTTTTGTTTTTTTTTTTTTTTTTTTTTTTTTTTTTTTGAGACAGCCTCCCCGGTGCTGGGATTACAGGTGTGTGCTACACTGCCCGGGAGAAGCATTTTCTGTACCTATCCTGTCCCAAGCCACTGCATAGAATAGCTTGTTCCCAGAAGTTAAAAAAAAAAAAAGAAAGAAAGAAAGAAACCTGAAAATACAGTTTTAAAATTGGCAAAATAGTGTGGTGTGGTGGCGGAATCCAGAAACCCCAGCACTGGGGAGGTGGGAGCTGGGATCAGGAATCCAGGGTCATCCAAGCTACATGAGACTCTGTCTCAAAAATGACAAAAGGTGACAAAAAAAAATGTCTAAATCTGTAACTGAAAGAGAAAGGAACCGTGGAGAGGTGTTCAGCCTCATAACCAATATAAAAAACCCCAACTCTAAGAGATTCCACCAGCACCCACCTCACTACCAGTGACTCCCGGTGTTAGCGGGACAATAGCAATCATCATAACTGCTCTCTGACCTCTGACCTCTGAACTGAGAATTGCAAACTTGTTGGTAAAAAGTCATGATCAGGAAACAGTATCATTACCCTGAAAAGTCTGCCCTTGAGAGTTGAAATAAAGATACAGTAGGCGCGGGAGGCTTGGGGGCAGCTTCCTCGGGGCTGAGTGTGGGCTGGACTGGCATTGGTTGAGACAGGAACAAGCTACAGTGAAGACAGGCATGGCTCCACCAGGGAAGGATGAGGAATTTGCCCCAAAATGGGTCCTGCTGGGTAGGTTTTCTGCTCTAGGAGAAGGTGCCACCACATCTAGGCAATCCCAGCACTTGGGGGAGGAGCAGGAGGAACCAGAATTCAAAGCTGTCCTCAGCTACACTGGGAGTTCGAGGTCTACAAGGGATTTCAACTCAAAGGGAGAGAGAACCGGGCTGACAACAGCTCAGGATGCGTCTAGATTAAGCTGGGGTATCCTTGAGTGCTCTACAGGGGTGCACATCCCTCCAATTGATGTACTCACCCTCATGTGATCCAAAAGCTAAGCCTGGCTGATGAGAGAGGCAAACGGGGTGGTACCCGCCTGTAATCCCAGCAGCTGGGGGTACAGGATGCAGGATGGATGATGAGGAGCAGAGTGAGGGTTACTACCCCTGCACAGCAAGCTTGAGGCCAGCTGCGGACCTTATCACCCACTCACTTGATCAATGACCATTTCCTCCAAGCCTGTCATCTGGTGGAGCAGGAACTTGAGGCTCGGGGAGGAGTTAGCTAGAGTTAGGTACAGCAGGTAAGAATCCGGGAGGTGCCACGTGTTTAATCTACTCGGGAAGGTGGATCTCTGTGAGTTCAAGGCCAGCCTGGTCTACACATTAAGTTTCAGGTTGGCCAGAGCCATACAGTGAGACCCTGCCACAAAAAAAATTAATAATAGTAATAACAACAATAATAATAAGTAATAGTAATAATAAAATCAGTTTTAAGCTTTGATTGGCAGGAAATTGCTGGATACATTTGAAGTAGAACAGAAACCAGAAAGCAGTACAGACCAGGTCCACAAAGGTAAAAAAAGAACAAAAACAAAACCATCTCCAAGGGAGAAAATCAAATACTGAAGACAGAGCTGAACCAGACTGGAGAGACGGCTCAGCGGTTAAGAGCACTGGCTGCTCTTCCGGAGGAACCAGGATTGATTCCAACACCCACACGGAGGCTTACATCCGTGTGTAGCTCTAGAACCAGGGCGTCTGATGCCTCCTTCTGCTTCTGAGGGCACCAGACACACATGTGGTACACAGACGTACAGGCAGGTCAGACACCCATACATACACAAGTTTTTAAAAATTAAAGAAATTGAGAGGCAGAAGGAATTTTCTGGGGTCCTTAGGTTCTGTGGCGCTGCGGACAGACGGCAACAATGCTGTCTCCTGCCCATTCTCCCCGTGAAGGTCTTCTCAGCATGCGTCAGGTACTAAGACTCACAGGAGGACTGGCAGTGCTGGCCAGTGGTTAGAGCGCTTACCCAGCCTGCATGAGGGGCTGCCAGCTAAAGCTCTGGCCGCACAGTATGAGGACCAGAGTTCTGATCCCCAGAGACCATGGAAAGGCCAGGGAGACGCGGTGGCCCATTGGTAACTCCAGCCTCAGAGGTCAGAGAGGGGCAATGCTCAGAGCAGGCTGGCTCACAAGACCAGCCACGCCAGTGAGCTCTAGGTTTGAATGAGAGCCTCTGTCTCAGTGTGGAAGGTGGAAGGTGGAAGGAGGAGAGAGGATTCCTTTATCTACCTCCCACATGGCTGTGTAACCACACACACGTGCAAACGCGTGTGTACATGTGGAAAATGAAGAGAAGACAGAGCACACACACACACACACACAACAGTCGTTGGGGTTACAACAGCTCTTCAGGGGACACCATTGTTATATCCTTCACTGACGAGAAGAACAGAGACAGCAAGTCACTCATCCAAGAGCACACAGTGAAACTCAGACAGCCGTGCATTCCCACGGTCTTTGTCAGTCAGTACAGGCTCTTAGAAACGACATGGTCTAGGCGAAGAGCCAAGACCTGGGATGAACTGGATGGTTTCCCTTAGACTCTGATACAGTATGAAAATCGGAGATGGCCTTGCCAGTACCAAGCTAACTTCATGAGTTAGGCTCAGCTGCCGCCAGAGCCACCCCCACACAGCCGTGGTCGTGTGCCGCCAGCCCCCACCATCCGCCTGGGACAGTGCCCCACAGCTGCCCTGAGAGAGTTCCTGAGGGTACTGAACGCGTACTTGGAAGACATGTGCGTCTCTGCCCTTGCCGGCTGCTCTGCTTCACCTCAGGATCAAAGAGGACGGCTGTACTGAAGTGATCAGGCCAATCAGAGAGCAGCTAGAGGCAGGCCCTGCTAGCCCTGAGCTGATTTCCCAGGGGGCTGAAAGTCAAACAGCTTCACTGGGACACAGCACGGAGAGAGCCAAAGGCACACGCAACTCCTCAACCTCTTTATTGGTTATTGAAGATTCTCTCTACCTCCCTGTCTTATGTGTTTACATAAGTTGGTGGGATAAAAAAAAAAAAAAAACATCATCAGCTATGCTGAGATGGGGGACAGAAGCCGGGACAGCTGGGAGAGGGACTTTCCCACTTCCCTCCCTGATGGGCTGTGTCCAGGGCTGAACCTGAATGACAAGCCACCCAAGTCGGGGGTCCAGAAGCAAATCCCCCAAGTTAACTGAGTTCAGTGGGCTGGCGTGCGGCTTGGCGGTAGAATGCTTTCCTAGTACGGGAGGGAAAGGTCAAGCTAACGATAAGAAATAAGGTTTATTTCTTCAAAGTGGGAAGGTATGAGATGGTGGTGGGTGGTGCCCTGGGCTCCGGGCTCCGTCTCTTCTGGATGCAAGTCCAGGGTCAACAGAACCCTCAGCCGAGACACCTGCACACTGGCACACACCCTGAGGAATCTCAGGGACTTCTGCTCCCATGAGAGGCCCTGCTTAGGCACGAGAACCCTGGGCATCCCTGCCGGCAAGGCCTGTGCTGTTCCAAGCTCTGGTCAGGAAGAATCAGTCTGCGGGGAGAGCAGGGTGCAGGAGCGTCACCAGGAGCCTCTTCCCCTGAACCCCGTCATCTCACAGACAGGACCCTCTTCCCCTGAACCCCGTCATCTCACAGACAGGACCCTCTTCCCCTGAACCCCGTCATCTCACAGACAGGGCCCTCTTCCCCTGAACCCCGTCATCTCACAGATAGGACCTCAGCTGAGTCCTCGATCTCAGGCCATCCCCAAACATCTTTTCTTCTCCTTTGTATTTATTCTCTGTGTCTTTCACATCAAACATCTCCATTCTGGTCATTTCCCCATCCCTTCGTATCCACCTCTGCCCTTCCAAGCGTCTTTCCTCAGGTCCTCATGTCCCCTCACCCCCTACTCGGAGCTATCTCTGTGGTCCCCAATAACTGTGTGTAACAGGGTCCCCATCATGCTGCACACAGGCCCCTACACCCAAGGGCATGTGTATGCCCCCCAAAGCAGAGGGGAATCCTGGCACACCCACACTGGCATCCTTGTGCCTGGTTCTCTCGCTTTCCCAAATGACTTACCAACTGAGCAAGGCTTCCAGGACCAGATGAAGAAGGCGATGCCCATGACGATGCCCAGCACACCCAGGCCGAAAGCCACACCACACAGCACATTCTCTAGGAGCTCTGAAGGCAGGGGGTTCTGGGGTACTAGAGCAGAGGGAGTCAGGTCAGCCTGGAGGCCCGACTGGGGGCACTCTGCCCAGAGGGACTTGGGGATCAACAAGGGAGAACTGAGGCAGAGAAGCTTCAGTGAATCCAAACTGAAGATGGCACAGCAAAAGAAGCCCCTCCCATGGGCTCGAGCCTTCCCACCCAAGGGACCAGACTTCCAGGGGAAAGGGCCTCACCCCAGTGGGCAATTGGTTTGTAGCTATCAATCTCGTGTGTCACGACGCAGGAGTAAAGGTCAAAGGGCTCCGGTGTGAAGTTTAAATAAGAGAAAGCCTGGAAGGTGAGCCCGTCGATGGCTGAGATGTACGTGGGGCTGGCCCCCTCCACGGGGACCAAGTGGTGTTGCCAGGTCACAGTCAAGGTCGGCGGAAAGAGGTTGCTGATGAAGCAGACCAGCGTGTTGGGCTTGCCGAACTCCAGCGGCTTCAGTGTGTACACCTCAGGCACAGGCAAACCTGGTGGCCGGGAGACAGGTGCCAGGGAAAGAAGGGAGGCATTCAGACAGCGCCACTGTTTGGAGAGTTGAGACACACGGAGGGGAGGACAGAGGTGGAGCCGAGACAGATGGAGGCATCTGGGGCTCTGGGAAGGGACTTCCCAGCAGCAATTGCAGCTAGGACCCTGTGGAGCCCTCTGCCTGACTTCCTGTCTGTATCCAGGTTGACTTCCTGTCTGTCTGTCTGTCTGTCACCAGGCTGGCGTCTGACACTGCCTTCTGGTGAAGTTCACCCCCGGATCCCTCTCCATTCTCCCCACCATCTTGCTGGCACAGGGACAAGGATGCTGGCTTTCATTCAGTGGGGCCAACTGGCCTCTGTAGCTTCATCAGTTCGGTGAATTTTCAGTGCCTTCGACCGTCTGCTTCCCCCAGCAGACAGCGTCCAGCTGTACAACGTCGCCGATGGGGAGAAGCAGCAAAGCAGCAAAGAAAAGCCCCAAGCAGAACCAGGAGGTGTGAAAGATGGGGGATAAAGGAAAGGAGACATTTGGGGGAGTAAGACCACAGCGCCTCCCGCTCCCCAACTCCACTCCTCATTCCTGACCTCTGGACACTGGGATCACTCCTTCAAGCTGGGGGCCCACTTGCTGGACCAAGACCTGGCAGAAGTCTTTATCAAATGAAATGGCAGAGGCATCTCCCTGGTCCTGAGCCCAGGCTGCAAAGTTGGGCAGCCGGGGCACTCGGGTGTTCTGGGAGAAGTCGTAGGAGAAGAGCTGGTCCTCGTCATAGGACTCGGAGAGCCCCATGCTGGGGTTCCCATCCTGGCAGAAAACGGTGTGCCGGAACGTGTGGTTTTGCAGGCCATCCCACAACACCGGAGGAGGGGCTGCAATGACACGCGAGCTCAGGCACTTTCTCTTTAAGGTAGAAAACAGTAAGGGTTCCTTCTCCCCGTGAGGCAGAGGGAGAGGAAATGAAGGACTCTTTCCCAACCTCCCCACACACAGGAAAGCAACCCTCTCTGCCTGGAAAGAGCAGATCTGGGCACCGTGGCACACATCTGTGCTGCCAGGACTTGGGAGGGGCATCAGAGGTCCAAAAGCAGCCTCAATGACATATAGCCAGCCGGTGGCACATGAGACTATCTCAGATAATCACACAGACAGAAAACAAATGTCTGCAGAAGGAAGCAACAGAGGTGGCCGCTCTGTAAGGCACCATGAATGAACCTGACCTCCTCACCAAGCCCAGGACCCCAGCACAGTGGACACCTTCATCTAATTCGGAAGCCATGGGTGTGACTCCTGCCTTGAGAGGTGTAGGGAAGGGCCGTGGCCTCCCTGCGCCCTAATGACGTGGGCCTAGGCTACCCCTGTCACAAGTATAAAGTAAGGCAGTCTCTGGACCTTCTCAGCCACTTCGGGCTCTCTCACTGACAGCCTCTTCCCTGACTAAACCCTCCCAACCGTGCACTGACAGAACAGGGGACTTGAACCCCTGGCTGCAGGCAGTAACAATCTGCTTTGAAACTCCTGACAGGAATCCCCCAGGCAGAAGGAATCTTTCAGCCAGCACCCAGAATAACAAACACACTGTGGGGGACCTTCCTGGTTGCGCTTACATGCCGCCCGACTGTAACTGATAGGAAACGTAAGAGACCTGTCAAGAACGTGAATTGACGACTGACTAAGCTAGGACCCTGACTGGAGGAGTGTTAATCACTGTGCGGACGGCTGAGACCAGGTCTTGCTATGCAGCGGAGGTTGGCCTCAGATCATCCTGCCCCCACTTTTCTAAGCGCTGGAGTTACTGTCCTGTGCCACCACACTTGGCTAGGCAATAACTCTTACTTTGTTCCAACCCCCGCTCTGTCCTTTTCCCACGCTGGGAACTCGCACAGGTCTCTTAAGTCAGCCAGGTCTCTTCGTCTGAAAAGTGGCTAGCACACAGACGGGGCGTGTGCAATACGTGGGCGGCTTGCCATCCGTGAACAGCACCCCTCTCCCCTGAGTCTGTTATCGTCTTCACTGCCCTCAGGACGGACGCAAAGGGGAGCCAGGGGCTTACCTACGGGCACTGCCCAGGAGTGGGGCAGCAGCCATAGAAGCTGCAGCATCTGCAGCAGCCCGGCTCCTGACTTCTGCTCGTGGTCCATACCTTCACACCCTGGGTAAATGGGAGCTTCTTACGGAGTCCCGGGCACCCGGCTCCCATCCAGACTCACATCACGTCTCCACAGAGCATCTCCAATAGTTGCCTGTCTCGCTTCGGCTACACCAATCACAGAAGTGCAGAGTTCGACATCATCAGTCGCCGAGGAGAGCCTTGGGGCCAGGCGCCTCCTGAAGACTTAGCCCTCAGGGTGGAAGCGCCTGGGCCAGGAAGGGCGGCCCTGGAGACCTCCGCCTCCTGGTGGAAGGTCTGGCTCCAGCAGGTGGCTGTCTGGGGCGTCAGAGCAGCGCCGCCTGGCGGCAGAACGCCATACCGGGTCAAACCGCACTGAACACCGGACCACAAATTCCAGAGGGCCCCTCATCTTAGGTTGCATCTTCAATAGGTCGATACTTAGAATCAACTTCATCCTGCAAATATCTAGTAGAAAGTTACAGGAAAAAATAATAATTATGGGGCAGGGCACATTTTGTTGCATTGTTTGGGGTGGAGGAGAGACGGGCTCACGTGTTCCAGGCTGGCCCAGAAATCACTAGGTAACCGAGGATGACCTTGACCTTCTAATCAGTCAGCCTCCGCCTCTCCTGTGCTGGGACTACAGGCAAGCAACCATCACACCTGGTTTATTCCGTGCTGGGAACTGAACCCAAGGCTTTGCAAAAGGGGTTGATACAGGGTCTCTCTCTGCAGCTCAGGCTGGCCTGGAATTCACTGTGATCCTCAAGCCTCGGCAACCATGGCCCTGGGATTACAGCTAACAACCAAAGTGCCTGCTTCACTTGGTGCTGGGAATTGAACCCCAGGCTTGGGAGGGCAGACATGTCTCACTATGTAGCCCAGGCTGGCCTCGGATTCTGTGACCCTCCTGCCTCACCCTCCTAAGTGCTGGGAAAGCCGGTGTGGGCCACCACACCCAGCATAACAAGTTCTCGGTTTCGTACCCTTCTGAGCCTCTGTGAGAATTCACCTCCCTCCATCCTGCCCCAGGTCTGAGTCACGTTAGCCCAGTGTCTCCTGGCATTCTCACCACCTGCCAAAGTACTCCCTGAGGTCACTGCAGTGAGTGCCAGTCTCCGTGACCCTTGTTTTAACTAAGAATGGCCCCAAAGGGCAAGAGGAGAGGAGGAGACTTGGAGACCCAGAAGGTCAAGATTTATAAGGCTTCCTGTAAGTGAGAGCCGAGATCTGTAGCTTAGGAAAGAAAGGGGAAAGTGGCTGACTCTCACGTAAGATTTTGTGTGTGTGTGTGTGTGTGTGTGTTTGTGTGTGTGTGTAGAGAGAACATGCGTGCACCCATGTGTGTGTTTGAACACATGATCAAAAAACAACTTTCACAAGTTTTTCCTCTCCTTTTACCTTGGGTTCCAGGACTCTCTACCCAGCACCCATTTTGACCTCCTGAGCCATCTTGCTGGCCCCTCTTAACTTGTATAACATGCTGTTATTGATGTTCTATACTATTGCTGTTGATGAATAAGTTTTATTATATATATGAAAATCACTGCATGTGTGCACACAGATATGAGTGTGTACTAGTTCTTTGCACTGTGCATGTGCACACATACAAGTGTGTATTAATTCCTTGCATTGTGTATGTACACACATATACTAGTGTTAGTTCCTTGCACTGCGCATGTACACACACGAGTGTGCTAGTTCCTTTTCTTGTTGCTGTAGTTACACAGCTGGCATGCAGTGGCTTAAGGAGAAAGGGTTTGTTTTGGCTTAGGGTTTGTGGGGAGACAGGCTCTCATGGTGGGGAAGGCATGGTGGCAGGAGCATAAGGACACTGGTCACATCGAATCTGGTCAGGAAACAGAGAGCTGCCTAATGGTCAGAGTGGTGCTGCCTACTGGCAGAACGCTGTGATGGGCTGAATTTTCTATTGGCTCTCAGACCCCAACTCTTCCTCCAAGATCCCATTCTCTATTTTATTCAGTCTGGGTCCCCAGCCCACAGGCTAGTGCAGCTCAGATTTAGAGCAAGTTATCCCTTGACTTAAACCCTTTCTGGAACACCTCATAGATACACTAGCAGTGTGTTTCCA
>NC_022028.1:53650776-53653095 GCF_000317375.1 Microtus ochrogaster | reverse complement strand
ACACCCAGCAGTGTGTTTCCATGGTGACCTCTCTGGAACACCTCATAGATACACCCACAGTGTGTTTCCTTGGTGACCTTTCTGGAAACACCCTCATAGATACACCCAGCAGTGTGTTTCCATGGTAACCTTTCTGGAACACCCTCATAGGTATACCCAGCAGCGTTTCCATGGTGATTCTAAATCCAGCCATGTTGACGATTAAAATTAAACCACCAACGGCAGCAGCATGGACCAGGGAGCTCAGGTTGCACTTGGAGCCAGGCCATCCAAGGGTCTGCTCCAGTCCATGCAGGTCTTCAGACAGAAGAAGATAGCACAACCATGGCAGGATGCAAATGGGGAAACAGTTTCATCAGGATGCACAGGTGTCCCCTGGTGGTGATGGAGCCACAGATACTGAAATACAAGCCACTGGAGTCTGTCCCCAGACAAAGAAGGGTTTGTGCTGTGGGCATCCAGGGCCAGGTGACAGGGGTGGTCACGTGGTCCAGTTTCATGCTCTCCAACAGTCCATGTCCAGTGCCCGGTGGTCTAGTGCCAGAAGTATGCGGATGAGGCCTCAAAGATCAAAGGCATCATGGGGTGGAGAGAAGGCTCAGGCAGTAATAGCACTGGCTGCTCTTCTAAAGGACCTGGGTTCAGTTCCCAGCACCCACATAGTGGCTCACAGTCACCTGCAATGCCAGTTCCAGGGGATCTGACACCCTCTTTTGGCCTCCAGAGACACCAAGAACACACATGGTGCACAAACATACATGTAGGAAAAACAGCCACACATAAAGGAAAAAAAATTTTTAAAAAAGACATCCTCCACTAAAGAAAAAAAAAAAAAAAGACATCCTCACGAGAATGGCAGGACCCTGTTAGTAGCCAAACTGTCACTGCAAAGTTGAAGAGTGTGGAGGTCCTGGTGCCCATGCTCGGCAACAGGAATCCTACTGACAGCCTTGTCCTGAGCACCAGGTCTACCTGTGTGACAGACACTGTGGGATTTTAAAGTTCCCAGGGGAATTACCCACCACAGTAAACATATATAAATGTGTGCGCATGTGTGTGTGTCTGTGTGTGTGTGCACTGTCTGTTGCTTTAGGCATTTGCAGAGTTCTTGAACCCGATCCTTCATGAATAAGGGGTGCCACCATCTGAAGGCTGTGTGGGAAGAAGGCTTGGCCCCAAGCTGATGTACTCTCGGGCGCAGCTGGGACATTAGAAGGTAGGGCTCGTTGGAAGACATGATGACCTGACAGACTTATCTCCGCCCTTCCCTCTCCCTCGCGGCTACTCTGTGGCACCGCTTGCTCCCGCCATGTCCTGCCTTGTACAGACTCAGATGATTGGACCGAGTGACCTTGAACTGAAACGGGACCAAGGTAAAGCTTCCTTTTATGTGACCTCATTTTGTCACGACAATGGAAAGCTGACATGCAGAGAGACACCTGCACGGCATAGTGCTGTCTTTAGGCACCAAAGGGCCAAGGACCAAGGACAGATGCAGTGTGTTTACATGAGAATGTGCCAAGGGCTGAGGGTGACGTGCAGCGGGAGGACACTGCCTGGCACGCCTGAGGCCCTGGCTTTGGTTTTGAGCCACAGGACAAGGATGTGTCAAGACTTTAGGAGGTTTGAGGAGGTTGGGGGAATAAAAGGGGCAAAGGACTGTCAACTTGTCACTTAGAATCACCATGGAAACAGACCTGTAGGTGCGTCTATGAGGGAATATCCAGGCTGAACTGAGACACCCTAAGACACCCTAAGTATGGTTGGCATGGTCCATGAGGCTGGGGTGCTTCCCTGAATAAAAAGGAGGAAAGAGCTGAACGTCAGTGTTGTTCCCGTCTGTCTGCTTCTTGACTCTGTGCCCACACACAGCCGGCCACCCTTACTCCTGAGTAACTTTGTCCCATACTGGGCTGTCCCCTCAGACTGAGCCAAAGCAAACCCTACCTTCCTTACATTGTTTTTGTAAGCATTTTATCACAGTAATAAGGACCTGATGTAAGAGACTCAAGGAAAACCAATTTGAGCAGAATGTGAGAGAAGAGAAAAGCATTCCAGGGCAGGGTGGGCAGGTGCAGGAGGGTCTACAGCATCCGCAGCTCCGTGGCATAGCTATGAAAGGCTGTAAGGGGTGCCCACAAGTCCCCGTGGTGATGAGGAGCATTGTGAACACTAGAGGTCCAGGTAAGAGCTGGCTATGTAGGCCTTGACACAACACAAAGAGGAGCTGACCTACTCAGCCAGCAACACTGACGTCAACGCTGGGGAACGTGCTGGGGATGGATGTAATTCGCTGGCAAAGTACCTGTTTTGTATGTG
>NC_022028.1:53649683-53650133 GCF_000317375.1 Microtus ochrogaster | reverse complement strand
CCAGATTCAGCATTTTTGAGTGGCTGTTCTGATATCTCAAACAACTGGAGCTTGGGAAAAACTAAACCACAGGCCAAATGTCTACATCACCATTAGTCCAGAGTGAAGGTGTGGCCTTCCTATCACAGCTAGGGACGAGAAGGTCCCAGGCGAGGTTGAATCAAAGGGCTAGGACCCTGAGATACTGAGGAAGTGGGAGCTGGAGGGTTTGGCTGCTGAGCGGGCCTGGTGGTGTGGACCTGGAATCCAGCTACCAAGGCGGGGCTGCAGAGTGAGCTTGAGGCCAGCCAGAGAAACTCACAGAGAACTTGTCTCAGAAAAAAAAATGTAAGTGGGGTAGCGAGGCTGTATTTCAGTGGGGAGAGAGGCTGTAGTTCAGTGGGGAGGGAGGCTGTAGTTCAGTGGGGAGAGAGGCTGTAGTTCAGTGTGTAGGAAGACTGTAGTTCAGTG
>NC_022028.1:53646818-53649318 GCF_000317375.1 Microtus ochrogaster | reverse complement strand
TGAGAAGCTGCCACCAAGCACAAAATCCTGGAGATGGTGTTTCTCCCAGGAGGCTGTGGTGCAGACTGCCTGCATGGCTACCTCCACCAACAAGGGCCGTAACTGTCAATCACCTGATTGGGGACAAGCTGGAAGTTTCTGTTTTCCTTCTATCTTTTGCCAGTGCCTCCTGCTGGCAAAATCTGCAAGGAAGACAGCCAGGAGAGTCAGGAGGGAGACCCAGTTCTGGAGGATGGGTACAGCAAAGGGAGGGAGGGAGGGAGAGAGGAAGGGGGGGGAGAGAGAGAGAGAGAGAGAGAGAGAGAGAGAGAGAGAGAGAGAGAGAGAGAGAGAGAGTGTCTCACTGTGTATGCTAATCCCCAAGAATCTGGAACAGGGCAGCAGTAGGTGATTGAAGTGGGGTGAGGGTGGGGCAGGGGTTTGGGATGTGAGGTCTGAGGTACCCAGCGCCACTCTGAAGGCCTGCAGGAAGGGCTGAGGAGGGTCAGATGGGGGATGCACTACTGAGAGAGAGCGCTCTCGGAGCTGTAGTAGGAGTCAACTCCAGATTGCAGTGGGCTGAGGAGTGGGAGGTGAGGAAGAAACTGTCGCTGCCTGTGCTTTCAAGTCTGAGAGAGAGAAGAGAAGGGCGGGGTGGGGGGAGCTCTAAGAAAGCTCTAACCCGGCAATTAAGTAACCAAGCACTTGGTTCACAGTGGTGGCCAGCCCGTGTTACTGAGACGATGACAAACCGTTCAGTGCAAGTGCATCAAAGTAGCAACTGTATCTACTGTAACCAATTGCAAAAGGAGAACAGCTAAGAGCTCCTGCTGGAGCAGCCATGGGCTGGTGTCTGGTGGGGACAGGGCTTCAGGGCAGGGGTACAGCCTGGAGAGACACAGGGGACACAGCCACCTGCCGCTCCACACACACAGCCACCTGCCGCTCCACACGACTTCCTTCTCCTTCCAGCTCTGGAGGTGGAACCTAGGGCGCACACACCCAAGACGAGCGCTCTATCTGGGAGCCACAACCCAGCCACCCACCTGGCGTTCTAAACCGGAGTCTGCAAACTTTCTGTGAAGAACACATAGAAAGCCTCTCTGGCTGCCAGGAACAGCACTGGCAATGAGACCAGAGAGCGAACATGGCTCGGCTCTGCCCTGCCCCCGCCCCCCACGCTTCCCAGGCTGATGCTGCTGTCCCTGCTGGACCTCTCTTTCAGCTGATCTCTGCTGATGGTCCCTCAAGTTCTGTCCTTAACTCTCTTCTTATTTTATGAGTACAAAAAATGTGAATTTAACATCATTTCCATGTGTCGTGAAACATTCTTGATTTTAAAAAAGTCATTTCAAAAAATGTGAAACCATTCTTAGCACCCAAGGTGTATGACAGGCAGTGGTCTGGCTCTCCCTCACAGGAACAAGCTTTGCTGAATGCCATTCTGCGTGTGGAGACCCCGAATAAAGTCACCTTTCAGCAAAGCCCTAGAACCCCTGGCGCCTAGAACTGTGGTCGGGCATAAGCAGTGTGTCCGGGAGACAGCAGAGAATCCCGAGATCTTTTGGACAGCAGAAAGGGGACTCTGTGGAGGGCTTAGAGGCAGGTGTGGCCAACTGGATAGTTATTTGGGGTACAGGGAACCAGGCAAGGGGGTTCAAGTTCTCCACAACCAGAAGAGTGGGAACCGGACGAGAGTGAAGAGAAAGGGACTCGGCCTCACCGTGAGCCAGCAGGGCTTGGTAACCTTCCTCCACTTACTATAAATAGAAACAAGTGCAGCCATTGTAACCTCTACCCTGTGACCCACACTCTCCACGGGGTTATCTCAGAGTCAGCTCCCCACCCCCAACAAGCCAACTGCGACCACTGCGACCCCACTTTTATACTTGCTAAAATCCCTCACTCTCAACATGAGACGTTCCCAGTATCTCTGTTCGCTAATCAGGGGGACTGTGAAAGGACGGCGCGTTTGACACAGTTGGCCCTGCCCTCTTCCGACTTCTGAGCGCCCTGGAGGCATTCTCTCCCAGAGTCCCTCCCCCTCCTCCGGGGCGATCCCTCTTCAGTCAGCCTCAGGGATTTCAGGTTTTTCCTCCAGCCCAGCTGTGTCTTTGTTTCTGTTCTGAGGTAGAGTCTCACAGCAGCTCAGGCTGGCTGGAAGCTCGCTTTGAACTCGCATCAATCCTCCTGCCTCAGCCTCTCAAGTGCTGAGATTATAGGCATGAGCCACCACAGCTGGCTTTAGGAACTCAAGTCCTCTGGTGCCTCCTCTTCAACCTTTGCCCTTCTTGCAGGGCAATCGCCCAGAAGGGAATTCATGCTCTCACTTACTCCCTCCACCCATTTGCTGGCGGCTTCCAAGCTCATCTCCTCAGCTCCCGTTCTGCTCTGGAATCCACGCAGCCAGTCCACTGCTTGTAGACGCCTCACGGGAAAGCTGAACAGTTCCAGTTCTCAGACTGTGAAAATGCTACCTGTTGACATCAGCAGACACATAAACATTGCTAGCATGGAGCCA
>NC_022028.1:53643121-53646521 GCF_000317375.1 Microtus ochrogaster | reverse complement strand
GCTGGGGAAGCTGAAACAGGAAGATCAGGAGTTCAAGGCCAGCCTGGGCTAACAGTGAGACACACCTTTAAGAACAGGGGAGAGAATGGGAAAGAGGAGAGGGAGGAAGAAAGGAAGGGAGGAAGCTAACCCTGGCTAATGTAATTTAGAAGTAGTTACAGGATAGATAAACACTGGCTCAGCTTGTGGGACCTGAACAGTTGAGGAAGTTACTACCAGAGAATGGCCACGTGAGCCTTAGCAGCACTCCTAAGTTATCTGTCACTCCTGGGCAACAGCAGCCTTTGGCCTTCCTTAACTTCCTCATCTTGCAGAGAGAAGATCCAGCTGGTTCAGCCTAGGGTGCCCACTAGGCCCGTCAGCTGTGGTCAAGTGTGATCACCTCCTGGTATTTCTAGAGTCATCCTCAGCCAGCAGCTATCTCCAACACAGCTAACTGCAGGCGCTTACTCCAGGCACACAGGCAAGGCTGAATCTGTGTGAGCCAGGCGTGCTGGGTCACACCGCCAATCCCAGCACTTGGGAGGCAGAGGCAAAAGGACCAGCACTGGTTAGGGGCAGCATAGTCTAGTCTACATAGGAAGTACAGGAGCAACCTGGCCTGCAGGCTGAGCCTCGGCCTCAAGAATTGTTACCTGTAACTGGGTGTGGTGATGCACACCTAGTCCCAGCACTCAGGAGGCAGAGGCTGTGGGATCTCTGGGAGTTCAAGGTCAGCCTGGAGTACGGAGCAAGTGTCACTCACTGGAGTAAGTGACTCCTCTTAGTTAGAATTTACTCATTAGTTTTTTTTTTTTTTTTTTTTTTTTTTTTTGGTTTTTCGAGACAGGGTTTCTCTGTGGCTTTGGAGCCTGTCCTGGCACTAGCTCTGTAGACCAGGCTGGTCTCGAACTCACAGAGATCCGCCTGTCTCTGCCTCCCGAGTGCTGGGATTAAAGGCGTGCGCCACCATCGCCCGGCCTTACTCATTAGTTTTATTCAAGTGCTTACAGCGCTTCTGTAATGGCTAATTCTGCAACGGGGTGTTCACTAGAGGAGACTGTTCGGACATGAGTTTAGGCCAATAGAGTCTTTGTTAGCAACTGGGGACTACACTGGGTGTTCGGGATCCCAGTGTACCCCTAAACTTTTCTAGCATGAGCTTCTAAGAGCAAAAAAACAAACAAACAAACATGTTCTGGGTTGACATACTTCAGTTAACAAAAACAATTAGCCAGGAATAGAACTGCAGAAGCCAAAAAGCAAGGTTGGTGCATCGAGAGGCTTTCCCAGAACTGTGGACGTTGATGGATTGGGTCTTTGTTTTCATTTTTTGGCAGGTGCTTCTGTCTGCATGCTGAGTTTTACAGCCTGAATGGTACGTCGATCATGGAGTCAGTTGTGCTAAGGTTTGCGGCCGTTACACCAATCACCTTCCTTCTGATGTCACTGTCTAACCATCTGTGCTCATATCCCACGGTTACCTCAAAGGGGCCAGAGAAGGACGGTTCAAAAGCCTTCACGTTTTTTTAAATGCCCTCCAGGAGAGGAGGAACGCTGGCGGTCTGTTTTACGTTCTACGCTGTCCCCAGGCGACGGCTCACTAACAAGCATTGGCCTAGCATTCCAGGGGCAGACGAGTTTAGAAGTTTAGCCTCTGTGTGCTCTCCTCCAGCGTCAGGCAATGGCACAGCTGTCCGCACAGTCACCAGTGCCACCAGAGCCATCCCCACAAGTCCTAGCAACCGACCTCTGACGCCTCTTGAATTCGCTTCCCATGGTCCTAAGTGAGGCTGCTGCACCAGACCCAGGCAGGACCTTGAGAATGCTAGTGAGCATGTCCCCAGTGAGCTGCGTCTCCACCCTCACTTTCTTTGTTGTTTAAGATTTATTATTTTAAATCATGCATGTGGGTTGTGTGTGTGGCCAGACACATCGGATCCCCTGGAGCTGTAGTTACAGGCATTGTGAGTCACCCCACATAGGTGCTGGGAGTCAAACTCAGGTCTTCTGCAAGTGCAGTAAGCAGTCCTCAGCGCTGAGTGTCTCTCTCCAGCCCCTCCTCTCCAGGGAAAGGCACCAGGATTCAGTGATGGGCTGCATGGCAAAGACCAAAGCCAAGTCCAGTCGCGTCCTAAACGGGTGCTTCGTTTCGCCGTTAGATTAGATTACGTTTCTGTTCTGTTACCGCTTTGGAGAGTGAGCTCTTTCGTGAGCCAAGAGAATGACATTCAAAGCGCAGCGTCCACCAAGCAACCCGTAACAGAGGGACTCCTTTAATAAAGGCGGTGACTCTGGGGTCGGGAGTGCTCTTAGGCACAGGGTGGCCATGGATCTACTCTGTGGACAGGGTTCTCTCCAGTCGGCGGGGGCGTGTCTCTGGTTCACCCCACTGCATCCACCGCCTGTCGCCATCCTTCCCATCCCATCCTAAACCCTTCCCAAGGCTGTCAACTACCATTTTCTTATTTTGTCTGGGACAGGGTCTCATTCTGTGTTCCTAACTGATGAAACTCTCTATGTAGATCAAGCTGGCCTTGAACTCATATAGATCTGTCTGCTTCTGCTACCTGAGTGCTGGGATTAAACGTGTGCACCACATGTGAGACCCAATTGCCTCTTCCTTTCCCTCTGCTAACTCCTACTTCAGAGGCTAACCCAGCCACAGCCCCCATCCGTGCTCACCCATCGAGGGCCACCCCAGCCTCAGCCCCCATCCGTGTTCACCCATCGAGGGCCACCCCAGCCACAGCCCCCATCCGTGCTCACCCATCTCCACCTACATTATGACAATGGGGTGACCCACTACCTTACTGGGTGAATTCATTGTCCTACGTAAAGAAGAGAACGGACTCAAAGTGCCTATCTTAAAGACAGGGTCTCTATTAGCTGCAGCTAGCCTCAAACTAAGTAGCCCAGGCTGGCCTTGAACTCCTGACTTCCTGCCTCCACCTCCCTAGGTCTGTTTACTCAGCAAATACTACGTGCTTGACTACGTGTTGTAATCGGACAATTACTATCAAACTAATCATCCAATGAAAATAGATATTTAGCTGGGCGGTGATGGTGCCCATCTTTAATCTCTGTGAGTTCAAAGCCACCCTGGTTTACATCTTTGAGCTCCGGGACAACCAATGCAAGTTAGTGAGATTCTGTCTTAAAATAAACAGAGGGCTGGGGCATGACTCAGTGGCAGACTGTTTCCTTAGGATGTAGAAGCCGACCCTGCTTAACTTTTCCTTCTTAGAAGCTTAGGTGGGTGGTGGTGGTGGTGCACGTCTTTAATTCTGCCACTCCCGGAGGCAGAGGCCAGCCTGGTCTACAGAGTGAGTTCCAGGACAGCTAGGACTACACAGAGAAACCCTTCTCCGAAAACAAAATAAAGCAAAAATAAAAAATAAAAAAAAAGCTTCCTCCCTGG
>NC_022028.1:53620260-53642958 GCF_000317375.1 Microtus ochrogaster | reverse complement strand
TGCTGGGATTAAAGGCGTGCGCCACCACCGCCCGGCTTCCCTGGCTAATTTAAATGTCACCTTAAAGATAATTCTCGACCATTCCTCTCCTAGTCGTCACTTCTCCCGTTCCAATCCTAGACCCAAAACTCTGTGGATCCTGGATAACACTATTCAGAAGCAGATGTTATGGGTTCAAATCCAACTCTGCTACTTAGCAAGTCTGACCTTGGGCAAATGATTCAATACGCCTTCCTGTGATTTCACCTGAAAAACAGAGGTGATGCCAGGTGTGGTGGTGCACACGAGAGGAAGAGGCAGGGGGATCTCTGTGAGTCCGAGGCCAGCCTGGTCTACACAGAGTTCCAAGCCGGCCACGGTTACATAGTGAAACCCTGTGTAAGAAACACACCCATACACCATCACCAGCAACACAGCCTCCACCCCAGGATGAAATCTAATGAAGATGCAGGGGTCACATGACTCAGGATGAAATCTAATGAAGATGCAGGGGTCACATGACTCAGGATGAAATCTAATGAAGATGCGGGGGATCACATGACTCACTATAGAAGTACAATCATAAAGGAATCAGCTTAGTTTAGGGGTCAAGAGTAGGCAGTATTTGGAGATGTTGCCCTTTTGGTTTAAATGAAGAGAAAGCATATCCCAAGTAGAAGGAATGCACAGGACAAACACTGAAGCACAAAAGAACATCCCTGAGTGCACACATCTGGGAACCTGCTCCACGCGGGGGGTACAGGGTCGGAGAGGAACTGGTTGACGTCAGGCTGGAGGGCACACATCTGGGACCCTTGTGGGGTACAGGGTCAGAGAGGACGTCAGGGCTGGAGGGCACACATCTGGGAACCTGCTCCAGCCGTGGGTGGGGTACAGGGTCGGAGAGGAACTGGCTGACATCAGGTTGGAGGGCACACATCTGGGACCCTTGTGGGGTAGAGGGTGAGGCTAGCAGCAGGAAGCAGACCTTTCCAACAGACACACAGCATTTTAAATTTTATTGTATAATGATAAGCCATGGGGACTAACAAATTACAAGGGACAGAGTTCTAGGGAAGGAAGAGCATTCGGCACAGGCCAGGAGGGAAAGCCCAGAGTGGCGCTATCCAAAACACAATTCCACCAATCCCACCGCTGGGGAAGAAGCTCAGTGACTGGGCACTTAGCTAAAACAGTAAGGCCTTCTATGAGATCATTTCTGTCATTTACAAACTGTGCCGCCTTGTGGGACAGCCACTAACCGTGTGTGGCTACTGAGAAATCAAAATATGGCTAGTGCCACTATGCAACAGACTTAAAGTTGTGAGGAAGGGTAAGACTGACTCTCTCCATTCCAGACCTCGAGACCTGGAAGCTGCAGTCGGCTGACACCGGAGAAGGTGCGCAGCCCACGTCACTCTGAGCAGGCTGAGGTTATTCGAGCAGGAATTCTTAGTAAGGAGTTCTGCTCAGGAGAACGCTCTGAACTAACGTGGAGTTGAAAGGCTTGTCATTAAAGATGCCAGGCAAAGATGCAAGCCTGTCAAACACCGCAGGAACAGCTGCCTGAAGGGCCTGGGGGAGCCTGGAGAGGGCCTGGGCACAGGCAATGCCAGGGAGGAATCAGAGAAGTGGTCTCATTTCTGAGGCCGCCAGGTGGGAGGTCCTGGTAAGGCGGTCAGACCCTCACACACAGCCGCTGAATGAACAGGGACATGAGGAGGGAGACGGGGAGCCAAGTCCAGATCCTGGCTGTTCAGAGTTGAGAAAGACTGAGTGTTTACTGGCGGGGCACAATATCGAATGGGTTTTCTTTCTGGCTAAGAAACCAAAATGGACAGGAGAAATAACTCTAGGTTAACAGAGAAGGCTGATCAGGTCAAAGGCAGTTTCCTTAAACTGAGAACCCCCTTGTAGAACGAGAAAGAAACATGGCCCAGTCTACACAAGGAGAATGCAGGTTGTCTGTCGGTGGGGAGTGGAAATCCAGACCATACGCTTGAAAAGCAAAAAAACGACAGCACGCTAGAGCTTCACACCTTAGCTGCACTACATTTAGCGACCACCCTACATTTTAACAGGATAAAAACTGAGAGAAATGAAAGGAACTGGTAAGACTAGAGACAGAAATGTAGAGCACAGACAAAGTCAGGAAAGAACCATGATTAAAACGCGCAAAAATTTCGCAGTGGGCGCGTTGTTCAAAGGTCTACCTGCATAAGATCGGAGGAGCAAACTGGTGGCAAGCTTCGCAGAAGGCAAGAGTTCAAGTATTTGCAAGTCTCATAGAGAAAAGCAGTTTAAGGGACTCGAGAAACCCCACCACTCCCGATTTAAACGGCAGACCGAGCTCATCCGGGCGACCCCCACCGTTCCAGGGAGGCCCGCCCTGCAGCCAGGCCCAGGCTCGGGGCCCGCGCACTCCGGCCTGAAGGCGCCAGGCACCGCCCCAGGCCCCGGCCGGAAGAACCGACTCCCACCGCGGTGGGGGAAAGGCCGCCCAGCCACAAGCCCGCGCGCTCCCGCCCCACCCATCGCGCGCTCCCAGCCCGCCCCGAAGGCTCGCGGCGGCGGCCTACGCCTGCGCACTCCGGCTCTCCCTCAACCCCCCCCCGCCCGGTCCGGTCACACCCTTGCGCCTGCGCTGTGCGTGTTTCGGGGCTGTGGCAGCCATGCTGAACCCGTACCGAGAGGCGAGGGGGGGGGGGGGGGCCGGGGTCGACCGCAGGCGCGCAGGAGGCCGGAGGCGGCAGCGAGGCCTGGGGTCTCGGGACACAGGCCTGGGCAGTCCCCGGGACCCCGTACACGACCCTCGGGGACGTTCGGAAACGTTCGGAAACCTCGCCCTCGTGGCCTTGGAGGTGGCGGGGAGCGGACACGTGACCCGGCCCAGCCAGTCCGAGTGCTGCTGACGTGGCTGCGCGGCCCCGATGCTTTCCCCCACCCCCAGCGGCTAGGGAAGGGAGGGGCCGGGGGCGACGCCCCCTCCCCCAACGCCGCCTCGGCTTCCGGGGGGGTTGACACCCCGGATTCCGTGCTCCCCCCGGCCGGGCCGAGGGCGACTTTGAAGCCCCCCCGTAGCTCCTGGACCCAGGTGAGCAGGGGCCCCCGGGGCGGGGACGCCGGCCGTCGTGTCAATGCATAACTAAAGGTGGGGAGTGGGGCGCATTCTTGGGGTTCGGGAGAGGATGGGGGGACTTGTCTTTCAAACACCTGACAGCCAATGGGAGTGTGGACCGGGGCCAGCCCGAGAGGGCCACTGGGGGGAGGGGAATGGCCAACCTCGTGCCTACGTACCCACTGGAGGGCAAGGGGGCGAGGGTGGCGTGTGCCCCCTTTCGCTGGTCCCCTGGGGGTCCGGGGAACCTGCAGCCAGGTGAGAGGGGGTCCCTTCGGCGGGCGAGGCCGAGTGGGGGGTGTTGGCCGTGGGAGCGCGGGCTGGAGCTGGCAGCCCGACTGGTGCACCGATGTCGTCCCTGGCGCCGGCTCCCCGGGGACCCCTTTGTGTCGAGGGGAGCAGGCTCGCCGCTGTCACATGGCGTGCTGCAGGCGCTGCTTCGACCCTTAGCGAGTGTGTGTGCTTTTCCACGCGGACACGGCCTGTGCGGCCTACTATGGCAGCCGCCTGCCTTCGTGGGCCCTGCCGGGTCTGCCCCGGGGTGGGGAGCGACGTGCTGGCCTGGGGTGGGTACTGGGGGGGGGCGGAAGGAGTCGGGAGTTCGCTCGGGACCCGGAACGGCCCTCCGGTGCGAGGTCTAGGGTTTCTGGGGTGGCGTGCTGTGTCGCCACCTCCCTCCCCTCCCCCTCCCGCAACAGTCGCCTCCTTGTGCGCTGCGGGGGAGGGAACGGAAAGAGAGAGTTACTTTTCCAAATTACTAAGCTGCTGCAGCCTCCCCTGTGACTCATGTGGGGGCAGGGAGGGCTGCGAGCGACTGGGGCCCGGTGACTTTCCGGAATGCCGGGCGGCGGGAGCCTCGTCTGGGCGCCCTTTGCCTAAAGCCTCGCCGTTCCCCAGCTCCCGAGCTTGTCCCCACCCCCACCCCACCCCTGCCGGCCCGGGTCCCGACCCGCGCGCGGCCCAGGCGCGGGAACGCCACTCTGGAGGCCGGGCCGCTAGGGGGAGGGGAGCCGCCTGCAAAGTTGCTGTGTCATTGCCCTGCTCGCCGCAGCCGCCCGGGCGGGGCCGCGCGCACTCGGGCGACCCTGGCCTGGGCCCTGACGGGGAGTGGAGGGGCCCCGCTCCCCAGGCGCGCTTCCCCCGCCGGGGTCTGCGCTAACCTGGCGGCCCAGAAGACAGCAGCTTGGCCGCCATGTTAAATGCAGTAACCGAGGTTCGAGGTCGAGGGCTCCAGTGGAGGGAGGGTGACTCGGGGAGGGGGAGCCCGCCTGCCTTGTAGCCCCTCACCCACTCTCACTTCCTTGCCCAGACGAGCACACGAGTCTCCCTGGGGACGAGGAGGGGTTGGGGAAGCTCAGGTGGCCTCTGGCGGGCAGCCCTTGACTTTCCCGCGAGGGGCACCAGCTAGCTGACCTTGGGCTCTGTTTATTGCTACCCGAGTCCCTCTGGTTCCCAGAGCCCCCCTCCAGCCTGGGGGAGGGGGCGAGACGGCTCCCAAAATGGCTCCTGCCCCTCCACGGAGGCGGCCAGCGAGGGGGAAGGGCGGGGGAGGGCTGCAGAGCGGCGCCGCCGCCTCCTCGGCTCGCCCTCCTCCCTGGCGCTGACCGGTGCGAGAGGCGCTCCGTGGGGAGGACGCCGGCCGATGGGGGCGGGGGGCGTCCGTGCACCCACGCGCTGCCCTCGCTCGCCGACAGCGGCGGGGAAAATGAGAGAGAGGTAGGGTTTTCGGGGCAGGTGGACGCCGTGGGCTTGTGTGGCAGGCGGGTGAGAGAGGTGGGCAGAGGGCGGGATCGCCCGCCGCGGGGCACCCGGGGTGGCCGCGCTCTTTTGGGCTGGTGTTTAAGCAGTGCCTGGCCTTTGTTTCGATGGCGCCGGCTCAGGGGAGGCGAGGGTGTTGCGCGCCGAGCCTAGCAACATTAGACTGCATCGCGGAGCTACGGGGGACGCCGAGGTGTCGCTGCGAGAAAGCAGGCCGCTGCTCCTAAGATGGCGTCTGTCTTCCTCTTTTCAGGTTCTCTGCGGCCCAGCAGCCTCCCGCCGGCCCCGCCCGCGCGACCCCTCCCTCCCTGCGCCGCCGACGGCGATGGCACGACCAGCCTGCCCCGGGCGATCGGCGGCCGCCCCGAGCCTGCGAGCCCTGGACCCGGCGGGACCTGGAGGTGGGGAGACAGGCGCCCGCACGCCCTTCGGCCTCCCTCGCTCCCGGGAGTCGCCGAGCCACAGCGCAGCCAACTGGCTGGGAGACATGGCGAACTGCCCCTTCGCCTTGGCTCGCTGCGGTACTCCACTGCCGGGTGATGGACGCCTTGGAAATGGAGTCTGTGACGTCACCCCGGCGCGGGCCAATAGGAGCAGCTCCCGCGAAGAGGCGGCCCGGCCTCCCAGCCTCTGCTTCCTCACGCGCGTGAGCGAGCGAGCACGCGCGGAGGGGGCGGGGGCCGCCGCCAGCCGGGTGGCGCGCATGAGCGGCGAAGCTCCGCCCCTCCGACTATATATAAAGCCCTGGCGCGGGGCTCGGCGGCGCCATTTCGCGCTGGAGTGGAGCAGCGTCTAGGACGGGCTGGAGGATCCTGCCTGCCGACCCAGAGCTTCGCGGGCCGCCGAGCCAATCCGCGTCCATCCGCCTGCAAATGGCCTCCGCCCCCGCCCGCGGCCGGCCCCGGCGGGCTGTGCAGACCCCGTAGAAGCCCCCGCAGCTCCCCTTTCTCGGGCCCCGCCCAGCCCGCGGAGTCTGTCCACCCCTCCACTCCGCCCTCGGGAGGACTTCAAAGATGGAGGCGGCGGCTCTCTGAAGCCCCTCTCGGTGTTCATCCGCCTCCATCGGAGATCTGACGCAGTGCTCGTTGCCCCCGGCGGCCGCGGCAGGAAGACGGGGCCCCGGTAGACCGGCAGCGGGCGGAATTGACGGCGGTGCCACGGATTGGAGACTGTCGGGGTTTGCAGATTGTGCTCGCCGGCCGGCAGAGGCCGCCGCCATTTTCCTGCCATCGCCGCCTGCGGAGCGCGCCAAGCTGCCGGAGTTGCGCGGAGGGCGGCGCAGGCGATCGCAGCGAGGCTGCCGTCGGGAGGGCCGGGAAGCGCGGCCTCTCCCCCGCTCCCCCGGTTATGCTGGCCCCGGCGGTGAGCGGCGCCGAGGCCACCCGGACTTGACACGGCTGAGCGGCGATTCCCCGAGGTCAAGATGCTGCAGAACGTGACTCCCCACAAGTACGTCTGCGCCGGCCGGCCGGGGTGGGAGGGGGGCGGCGTTCGGGGCGGACGGGCGCGCTGCCGCGCCGCAGCTGTTGACGCGAGCTCGCGGAGGGGGCTGCGACGGTTTTGGAGCGGTGGCGGCGGCCCAGGTACTGCGTCGGAGCGGCCTGGCGGCGTTTGTGGTGCTGCGGCCGCAGGCTCGTTCGGCCAGACCGAGTCGGACCGCTGGGTGGGGGTTGTGCGCGGCTCAGCCTTGACTTTGTCATCTTGTTTGTGGGGGGTCTCGCCCACTTCAGTGTCCGTAGAGTTGCCATGTTGATAGCTTGAGGGTTTGATAGCGGGATTCCCACGGAATAGAGACGGTTCCTCCGAGGCTGGGTTCTTGCTGCATAGATAGCCCTTCTCTGACCGGTGCTTCCTTTCTGTGGCGGTGGGTGTGTTTGGGTACCGCTGAGCTTCGTTCAGGGAGGAGGAAATGGATGGATGGAGCGATGGATGGAGCGGAAGGGTTGGCTCAGCGATCCTCTGCGGACGTAAACAATGAGCTCTGGGTGTAGTGTCGCGGGCACTGGGGAACACCTGGTTAGAGTACCAGCGCGCCCCCGTTGGCCTTTAGTCTCCTACCGGGGGAGCTGCTAGCGATAGATACTTTGTAGCGGGATGTGCAATCAAAATTAGGGCTTCCTGACCTTGACTGCAGGGTGTGATTTGAAGGAGACTTGTTTTAGGGAAACCTTTAGGTCTGACCGATATTTCCTTGTGTCTTTGGGTTAGTGTTTTGTCTGGTTTTCTACTGTGGCTTTTTAACTCGAAGATTGCAAAACATGCCAAGATGAATTATTAGGTGTCGTGTTTATGAAGTTTATTCCCACCCCTTCCTTTTCTTTCCTCTGTTCTTTGCCTTCTCTCAACCACCATGGCAACCATTAGGTCCCTAGCGAGGAAGAAGCTTCGCTTTCATAGCTCCACCTATTTTTGCTTCAGATTCCTCCCCGTAAGGCTTGAGTTGTCATGTGACGTCTTGGTTTTTGTGTTTATTTTAACCAAGTAGCTCCTGCTACTAAAGGATGTAAGAGCTAGATGGAGATGGTGCAGCTATTGGGAGTTGATTTCTCCCTGTGATTTGTTTTCATGTGAACCTCAGACAGCCAGAGCCCGAGTTTATAGGGGTGCATACTGCAGTTAGCAACTTTTTCATCTTTCATGCCTCCACGTCTAATTCTGCTTCCCCTTTTTGCAGACTCCCTGGGGAAGGGAATGCAGGTTTACTGGGGCTGGGCCCAGAGGCAGCAGCACCAGGGAAAAGGATTCGAAAGCCTTCTCTGCTGTATGAGGGATTTGAGAGCCCCACGATGGCTTCTGTACCAGCTTTACAACTGACCCCTGCCAACCCACCGCCCCCCGAGGTGTCCAATCCCAAAAAGCCAGGGCGGGTAACAAACCAACTGCAGTACCTGCACAAGGTGGTGATGAAGGCCCTGTGGAAGCACCAGTTTGCTTGGCCCTTCCGGCAGCCTGTGGACGCTGTGAAGCTGGGTCTGCCGGTGAGTGAGAGGGTGGGCTGGGGCAGGTGTGGGGGTGAGCAGGAGCGCGTGAGTGGGGGTGTGGGCTACCTAGTGTAGGTGCTGCGGCCCCTAGGGAGCTCCCATTCTCTTGAGGACAAGTAGCCACCAGACAGAGTTCTGGATTCTTGGTCCTTTGTGCTTGTTATCTCTATCTTGGCATCTCTCATTTTGCCCTCCATGTGTCCCTTCCTTAACTTTTGTGCCCTGGCTCCATTTTACAGATTCCCACCCCTGGTTGGGAGAGGACCACGGTGGCCAAAATTCTTAGCTTCTTCCTTTCCCTCATGCAGCCCATGGATAGCCATCCCCAGAGGTAATGTCACAGGATGGGAAGCCTCCAGAGTGGGTGGGAGGTGGGTGGCTAGAGAAAGGCATTAGGGACTTCCTAGTGGGAATTAAAAGATCTTACTCTAATTTTTCTGACCCATAGTTTCTTTGGGGCCGCAGTGTGGGGCATACTCCTTAGTGGCTAGGGTGTGCGTGCAGGTGTGTGTCTGTCATTCCTGTCAGTAGTTGCCCTAGAATAAGCATTTTTCCATGGCTCTGACTTGGCCTATCTTTCTTTAGGATTACCATAAGATTATAAAACAGCCTATGGACATGGGTACTATCAAGAGGAGACTTGAAAACAATTACTACTGGGCTGCCTCAGAGTGTATGCAGGACTTCAATACAATGTTTACCAACTGTTACATTTATAACAAGGTAGGCTGTTGGGCTTTTTGAAGTGTTTGTTTACTATAGCCATGAGAGGCAGTACATTTGTTTGTGGTTCTAGCTGCTGGAAATAGTGTCCAGGTCTTGAAGGTCCTAGAAAAGCCTGACCCTCCACATGCCACCCTTAGAGAGCAGGGCCCCTGGAGTGACAGGATTTAAGTCGGGGGGGGGGGGTGATAGCCATGTTTCTCAGAAAGCTCTGGAGGCCTGAGAAGAGCAGGATGTGTAACTCATCAGCTCTGCCTTGGGCTTGCAGTGGTGATGGGAGTTGGGAAGGTGTGGTGCCCTGGGGCTGGGAGTTCTGCAGAGATGGTAACTTGTGTGTGTGCTTGTTCCTGCAGCCCACCGACGACATCGTCCTGATGGCACAGACACTGGAGAAAATCTTCCTACAGAAAGTGGCAGCTATGCCACAAGAAGAACAAGAGCTTGTGGTGACCATCCCTAAGAACAGCCATAAGAAGGGGGCCAAGTTAGCAGGTAGGAAGAGATGGGGCTGTATGTGTGGCTTAGCGAGGGGAAAGCTATACAGGTGACAGGCTAAAGATGAGAATGAATGAAACTTACTGTTTCCCTTCCTAGCACTGCAGGGCAATATTACCGGTGCCCATCAGGTGCCTGCGGTTTCTTCTGTGTCGCATACAGCCCTGTATACACCACCGCCTGAAATACCCACTACTGTCCTCAACATTCCCCACCCGTCAGTCATCTCTGCTCCCCTTCTGAAGTCCCTGCATTCTGCTGGACCCCCACTCCTTGCTGTATCAGCAGCTCCTCCAGCTCAGCCCCTTGCCAAGGTAATACATCAGATTGTTTGGGCACCTGGGAGGAGAAGGTGTTAAAAGAAATGGACCCGGAGTGACCCCGTCCCTCACCTTTCTACAGAAAAAAGGCGTTAAACGGAAAGCAGATACGACTACCCCTACACCTACAGCCATCCTGGCTC
Organism: Microtus ochrogaster; assembly: GCF_000317375.1. Classification (NCBI taxonomy): domain Eukaryota; kingdom Metazoa; phylum Chordata; class Mammalia; order Rodentia; family Cricetidae; genus Microtus; species Microtus ochrogaster. The sequence continues at coordinate 53,633,441 of NC_022028.1, read as the reverse complement.
CTGGTTCCCCAGCTAGTCCTCCAGGGGGTCTTGAGCCAAAGGCAGCGCGGCTTCCTCCTATGCGTAGAGAGAGTGGCCGCCCTATCAAACCCCCACGAAAAGACTTGCCTGACTCGCAGCAGCAACACCAGAGCTCTAAGAAAGGAAAGCTGTCAGAACAGCTAAAGCACTGCAATGGCATTTTGAAGGAGTTGCTCTCAAAGAAGCATGCTGCCTATGCCTGGCCTTTCTATAAACCAGTGGATGCTTCTGCTCTTGGCCTTCACGATTACCATGACATCATTAAGCATCCCATGGACCTCAGCACTGTCAAGGTACCCACTGCATGGGGCAGATGGGATGCTCAGGCAGTGATTGGGACCTAAAGCAATATCCATGTCTCCTTATGGGCACTTAGTAGATTTTCATTCTGGGTGTCTTGCTATTATAAAACTGTACAAGGCAGAAAGAAGGTCACATACTTTCAAGTCCTTGTTTCTTACGGTAAGGATAAAATTTCAGCAGTTCCTAAGAGTCGGGTTAGGGAGATGTGATGTGGGAGATGGCCTTGGTCACTTAGAAATGTTTCTTTCTAGACGTAGATCTCTCTTCAAACCTACCCCAAATCCTTGGACTTCAAACTTGAGCCCCAGGGCACAGATCTTAAGGTCATCCCCACTGTTGCTCTTGAGTCGGGTTGGCAGGGAAAGATGAGTCTCTGCCTGTGCAGCTTCTCATGCTGCCTCCTTCTGCAGCGGAAGATGGAGAATCGTGATTACCGAGATGCACAGGAGTTCGCTGCTGATGTTCGACTTATGTTTTCCAACTGCTATAAGTACAATCCTCCTGACCACGATGTCGTGGCCATGGCACGAAAGTTACAGGTGAGTGTGACTTGTCCTTTACACATACCTGGTTATGAGGAGAGCTTTAGTTTGCTGTACGTTCAAAATGTGTAAAACTTGGCCGTTTAAGCTGGAGCTAGTGAGTTGAGGGACTGGGCATTAAACGGTTTTGTCTCCCACCTGTATTTTTAGGATGTGTTTGAGTTCCGCTATGCCAAGATGCCCGATGAGCCACTGGAACCAGGGCCTTTACCGGTCTCTACTGTCTTGCCTCCTGGGTTGGCCAAATCATCTTCAGAGTCTTCAAGTGAGGAAAGTAGCAGTGAGAGCTCCTCTGAGGAAGAGGAGGAAGAAGATGAGGAAGATGAGGAAGAGGAGAGTGAGAGCTCAGACTCTGAGGAAGAAAGGGCTCATCGCCTGGCAGAGCTGCAGGAGCAGGTATCTCATTAGGCTTGGGCTTTGGCTGGGTAAGAACTTTGAACTATGTGTGTTCTTTGAACAACTGTGTTTCTTGATCCTATTGTCTTTTGTCCTGTGTAGCTTCGAGCAGTACATGAACAACTGGCTGCCCTATCCCAAGGCCCAATATCTAAGCCCAAGCGGAAGAGAGAGAAAAAGGAGAAAAAGAAGAAACGGAAGGCAGAGAAACATCGGGGCCGAGTTGGGATTGATGAAGACGACAAGGGGTCTCGGGCACCTCGACCGCTTCAGCCCAAGAAATCTAAGAAAGCCGGGGGTGGCAGTTCTGCTATGTTAGGCCACTCTGGCTTTGGGACTTCTGGAGGAAGTAGTAACAAGTGAGTGTTTGAGACAGTCAGTCTTGGGGTGTTGTGTAGGTCGGCCTCTGCATCTGGTGAACTCATTAGCAATTTTCTGTTGCCCATAGGTTGCCTAAAAAGGCCCAAAAGACAGCCCTACCTGTCCTGCCCACTGGTTATGATTCGGAGGAGGAAGAAGAAAGCAGGCCCATGAGTTATGATGAAAAGAGGCAGTTAAGCCTGGATATCAACAAACTACCTGGGGAGAAGTTGGGTCGAGTTGTACATATCATCCAAGCCAGGGAACCCTCTTTACGTGATTCAAATCCAGAAGAAATCGAGATTGATTTCGAAACACTCAAGCCATCCACACTCAGAGAGCTTGAGCGATACGTTTTATCCTGCCTTCGGAAGAAACCCCGGAAGCCCTATAGTGAGTATCAGATGAGGGCCATCCCAGTTCTAAGGGGTGTGTGTGACAGGCCACACTGGCTTTTGGGCTGCTTCATATTCAGGAATGGAAAGAGACTTAGCAGTTCTTGGTGACTAAAAGGCAATATAATATACTATAGTGAGTCCTTTGCCCTTTCCTCCTAGCTATTAAGAAACCTGTGGGAAAGACAAAGGAGGAGCTAGCTTTGGAGAAAAAGCGGGAGCTAGAGAAGCGGTTGCAGGACGTCAGTGGACAGCTTAACTCCACCAAAAAACCTCCCAAAAAAGGTGAGTGCTGGGACTCCACCTTCTTTCCACTTACTCCGTCACTAGGCACGTGTCCTGTTGTTGACAAATTCATGTTACTCTTTTGTGCAGCGAGTGAGAAAACGGAGTCTTCGTCTGCACAGCAAGTCGCAGTGTCCCGGCTCAGCGCTTCCAGCTCCAGCTCAGACTCCAGCTCCTCTTCTTCGTCATCCTCTTCTTCAGACACCAGCGATTCAGACACGGGCTAAGGGGTCAGGCCAGATGGGGCAGGAAGGCTCCGCAGGACCGGACCCCTGTACCACCCTTCCCCACCACTGTCCCCTTGCTGTGACACTTCTTCATCTCCCTCCATAGGAGAGCTGGCTCTGCAGTGGGAGGATGCAGGGACACGGACAGAACCAGACTGACTGCTAGCCCTTTGGGGAATGACCTCTTGGGTGTAGTGTCCCTGTTCAGGATGATGGGGGTGGGCAAGGGTATGGGTGGAGTGGGCATAGGCCTGGCACAAGGCCACCTAAGGCCATAGCTGTCCTGTTCACTTCTAAGGGCCCTGTTTTGAGGTTTTAATTTATTTAAGCTAGGTGAGGCTGTGAGGAAGGAGCACCATGGCCCTCCCTCCAGCCTCCATGGGGAGGGAAGAAGAGGGAGCTCCTTTTTTTAACGTGAACTTTTTTTTTCTACTCTTCCCTTTTCCTTCTACTCCATTTGGGGCCTGGGGATTTGAGTCACCTCTCCATTTGGCCCCCTGGACTATCTTTTCTTTCTCTTGATTCTAACTTGTAAATAAAGAAAATATTATTGAAGTTTTGAGTTAGTTACCTTAGTGAGATTTGTTTCTGTGTTCAAAGTGATTGAAAAGGAGTAAGATTGTCTCATTGGGTTTACTGTCTGGTGCAGGGAAGATGATTCATTCCATCAGATACAGTGCTTTGAATCAGTGTCGGGTGTGTTGAGCATCACCCTTAGCTATCTATCATTACCCAGTTGCCCCTGTCAGGAGTGCTAGGAATTGATCTTGCTGGACAAGGACCTCCCCTCACTGAGCATTCCTGTCTGTTTCTGTGTTAGAAAATGCCAGCGAGTAAATAGGTCATGCATTTGAAATGCTCCATTCTTAGTCTAGTGCAGAGGAGCAGCAAACCCTCTGACTCATTCATGGCCTTGGCGGAGAGTTTAAAACTAGATAGGTAGGCAAACAATGGGGGTGTGGCGTAGCAGGCCAGGTCTCAGGTTACAAGGCAATTATGCTGCCCCTTTGATGTTTCAAGTTCATAGTCCCAAGTTGGGCAACTGATTTTGGCTTCTGGAAATGGGCCTCTAGGCTTGGCATAGTACACCAAAGGAAACTGAGCAGTAGAGGCTTACAAAGGTGGGGCCAAAATACAGTGACAACTGCCACCCTGATACCAGGAGCAGGGTACCCGCCTGGAGGTGGGGATAATGAGAGCAGAGTCCTGAGCAAGTTGTGGAATGAGATGCTCTTGGTCTCGGCTCTGCCACTGGGAGTGATGCTCAGTTCTGAAGGAGATGGGGATTTTCCTTAGAATGGACAGAGGGTTTTGGTTGAATTTAATCTGAAGGGAGAATTTAAGGTTTAGAAATAGTTTTGGGGGAGGCTAGAAATGTCTTGATAATGTCTTTGCTTGTAGCCTTCTGGTATAATGTACAACACTCACTGCATCGGGCTTTCTGCTGTGCACTGAAAGTGAGCTGACTTCATGACAACAGGGCCACCAGGCTGGGAGGTTGAGTGGTACAGAGAAGAGGCCAGCCTGCAGTACTTAACCTGAGATTCGGAGTTTTGGTGTCATCTGTTGGCCATGCTTGTGACTTACACTTGGGTCAGGGTTTTGTTTTTTTTTTTTTTTTTTTTTTTAAGCAGGCGCCTTCAGTGCTCTCACAGGTGGTAGACCTTGTCTCCCTTACCTGTGCGGCCCCAACCTTTCCTAAGATGTCCCTTGGGAAGCTTGCATAATTCTCAGGGTTTTTAGCAACTATCCAGTCTGTCTCTAGACCTTGAGTAGAGTTCCGACTGACAGTCGTGTCCATTTGGAAAGCAGGTCTTTTTGACATGTTCCTGAGGACCTGCTTTCCAAACATGTCCCCTTGATATGTTGTTCCCCAGTCCTGGTCCTCGGGTGGGCCAGGTACATCCCTAACCCAGCAAGTCTGCAATAAATAGATTGCCCACGTGTTTGCATGCAGAAACACCTTTATTGTCAGTTAATCCCAGAGGTAGGTGCTCCTCGTGTGAGTGAACTGGAGCCTAGTGATAATGCCGGTTTCCTCATTTCCTTGTCCAAGTCATCTGGCTATAAACTGTGTCTTGGGGCCCATTACCCCCTTATCATCCCTGCCACAATTAAATCTGTCCCACAGTTCCCCACCTTCCCCATTTAGAAACCAGACTACAAGCTCCAAGTGCTTTTTTGTCCATGTGCCATGTAAACACAGGAAGTCCTGTTTGCCAAGTGAGGGTGCCTAGTCCTCCAACAGTGGTAGCTGGGAGGGAGGGGAGGTACTATCCTTTATAGGGGCTGTGCTGTGGACAGAAGGCTACCCTGCCTCTGCAGATCTTCCTGCTCATGAGCTGGAACAGAATGTGAATCGGCTGCTGGTCCTGGGGCTGCCAGGCCTGTTTTGAAAGGGTGGATTGTGGAGAGGGTTCCTGCGAGGATGGCCGTCTCCTTGCCCTCTCTAGTTTCTGTCTAGTCTCATTTACAATTGATACTCAACAGGAGACACTCTCTGCATGGTTTGAATTTAGTTTGTTTGTTTTTAGATGGGATTTCTCTTGTAACAGCCCTGGCTGTTCTAGAACAGGTTGTTCGAGTTCAGGCTGGCCATGAACTCAGAGATCGCGTGCCTCTGCCTCCCAAGTGCTGGGATTAAAAGCATGCACCACTGAAAAAACATGTTTAATTCAGTGGACTTAAGGTTTTTAAGTTTGCTTATTTGCTTTCAGTTGAGATACAGCCACACAGGAACGAGAGCAGACACAGCATCTTTACCAGAAGAGAATGATGGCTAATCTGTCCAGGTCCATGGCTACCTACGATAAGTCTTTCCTGTGGCCTAGAATGGCCTCAGTCTCCTGGGTCCACCAGCTCGCACTTCCCACGTGTGCCACTCTTCCTGATTTGAGGAAGCATAATGCTTCTCCGTGTCTTTTTCACTAAGTGACCTTAGTCACAAATCCGCCAAGGTCACCATCACCTGCCCCTCGGGCTAACCTCAGTACTGGATCTCAGCACACAGCGGAGCTCTACTGTGATTGCCGCCATGTCTTCCCAGCTGAGTGTCCAATAGAGCACTCAGGGCGGGAAGGAAGAGACACGGGGAGCAGCTGTGTAAGGGAGGGGAGCGGAGCTAACACAGCAACAGGAACTATCAAGGCTCCCGTCCTGACCATCCACGTGCAGGGAAATCTAAACAAAGGGCGCTTTAGATGTGTCCAGGAAGCCGAGTGAAAAAGCAGAGCGTGCTCTAACAGTGGTGCTGTGGGGCAGGGGACTGCCGGGGATTGAAGTATAGCCTCGTGGAGTCTAAAAACTCACGGGATTAAAAAAAAAAAAAAAACTCACGGGACTGCAGCCCCAGTTCACTCTGAAACAGGGTCTCAGTAAATTTTCCCAGGCTGGCCTTGAACTGAGTCCACTACCTTAGCCAGGATGACCTGCCTGCCAGGAGGGTGATGAGCACAACCTATAACCTCACTGTGTAAGCCCAGTTTAGAGACGAGGCTACTGAAGCAGGTGAGATGGGATGAAACTGATTCCCAAGTTATTCCGTATCAGAATTTGCTGTCGATGCCCTAGATAGAAGCCAGCAAACACTTCAGACAAGGCAATCCAAGAAAACACCGAGATTCAGGGTGGGGCAGGTTGTGGGAGTGGTATGCCTGGAGAGACACAGTCTATCTTTTTTTTTTTTTTTTTTTTCCGAGACAGGGTTTCTCTGTAGCTTTTGGTTCCTGTCCTGGAACTAGCTCTGTAGACCAGGCTGGAGTCCATCTTTTTTTAATGTAAAATTACATTCATGTGTGTATGGGCGTTTAAGGCTTGCAGGAATCAGTTTTTCCACGTGTGGGTCCCAGAGAGAAGGGCACCAGGCTTGGCAGCTTTCTCTGTGCACCATCCCGCCGGCCTTCTGTAAATACATGGTCTGCCAATGAGCGCTGTGTGTGGTCAGGAGTTTTCACCAAGCCCAATTACCTGAATTTAGTTCTCAAATTGTTAAGAAGTGGGAAGGCGCAAATGGAACGAGCTCGTTCTACGAGCAGAGCCAAGGGAGCCCCCTTTGCTTCAGCTCAGGACAGGATGTTTTGGACTGACTTAGGAAGTCCTAGTAAGATTTGGGGAACATTTTGCCTTTGCTATTACTAATTTTTGCTAATCCTGCTGATTTTCTAATTGGAGTTGACAATATAAATCTCAAGCATAAGAAAGGAATTGGAGGGCTGGAGAGATGGCTCAGAGGTTAAGAGCACTGACTGTTCTTACAGAGGTCCTGAGTTCAATTCCCAGCAACCACATGGTGGCTCACAGTCATCTATAATGAGATCTGGTGCCCTCTTCTGACACGCAAGTATACATGGAAAGAATGTTGTATATATAATAAATAAATAAATCTTAAAAAAAAAGAAAGGAATTGGACCAGGCAGTGATGGCACATTGTCTTTAATCCCTGCGCTTGAGAGGCAGACACCTGTGAGTTCAAGGTCAGCTGGGTCTACAGAGCTAATTTCAGGACAGCCAAGGGTACAAAGAAACCCTGTCTTGAAGAACATGGTATATACTCACAGTACGGTTATTAGACATAAAGCAAAGGAAAACTAGCCACAGTCCACAGCCCCAGAGAAACTAGGTAACAAGGAGGGCCCTAAGAGAGACATGCATGGATTCTCCTGGGAAGGGGAAATAGATAAAAAAAAAAATCTCCTGAGTAAATTGGGGAGAGGGGAGAAAGGGAAGAGAGCATGAGAGAGAGAGAGAGACATTTTCCTTATCCATTCTTCAGTCAAGAGACATTTAGGTTGTTTCCAAGTTTCGACTATGGCAAACAATGTTGCCAGCTTTCCTTAACCTAAACTAACCCGACTGCCTTTTGCCTCTGGACACCTTTCTTTTCTTCTTCCTCTGCTGCTTGCTGGGTGGCTGCCCCCTGATGTCCTCTTCTTGTTCTCTTGCGCCTCTTCCCTGGATTTCTCCTCCTATTCTCTCTGCCTGCCTGCCAGCCCCGCCTACCCTTGCCCCTGCCTCGCTATTGGCCGCTCAGCTCTTATTAGGACCATCAGGTGTGTTAGACAGCGTCACAGGGTTAAACAAAAGCCACACACCTGAAAATAACACTCCGCAACACAATCCAATAGAGAAACACTGAAGGAAAAACGAAGCGACCTGAAATCAACATTTCGGCAAGCCAGAAACTCAAGGGGAAGGGTCACATGGAGGAGGACACCAGCATTTGAACTCTTGGCAGAGGGGTTTTTCCATTAAGGAAATGGTACGTTTTGAGACACACCTGAGTGGAACACGTGAGGTCTTTGAGACACCATGAAAAGACCAGACCTATGAAGTGTGGACATGGGGGAGCATTCCATTACCCAAAGCATAGCAAATACCTTCAATAAAGTCTAAAAGAAAAATCCCCAGCTCTAGAGGGAAAAGATCCCCATCCAGATACAAGGGTTGACAGAACGCCAGATAGATGAGAAACTCCCGTGTCCGTGCGGTCAAATCACTGAACAGACAGAAGAACACATTGAAAGCTGGAAGAAGACACGGTCACATCGCAGACTGTCAGAACAGCTCATTTCTTTTTCCAACGGAAACTGAAAGCCAGAATGTCTCAGGATGTCCCGAGAACCGCAGCTGCCAACCTAGATGACTCTACAAAGCACGATCGCCGTTGAGGGAGGAGTGAAACTGCCCCCGATAAACACAGACGAAATAAACGTATGAGCACACAGCCAGCTACTGTCGAGAGAAACGCAGGGCATCTAGGAGGCCGTGATGCTAAGAACACAGCCCACAGAGCCGACTGAGCAGGCTCCCAGAGACCGCAGCGACAATCACGGACCCTGTATGGGTCTGAGCTAGGTCCGAGGTGTGTACGTTATAGTTGCATAGCTTGGCACTCTTGTGGGACCCCTATCAGTGGGAGTGATGGTATCTGAGTTTTTTCCCTGTGCTTGGGACCCTTTTCCTCCTCCTGGATGCCTCATTCAGCCTTGAATGGAAGAGAAGAAAGAGAAGCAGCCCTAACAGTAGTTAAGTGAGGGTTAGGAAAACACTGCACACTACAAAGTCAGCAAAACGACAACTAGTTCACACCTTTTAACTGGACATCAGTGGTCTCAGTTCCCCATCCAAAGACACAGAGGGTATCAACACAGGACATCCAAGGAGCACACCCCAGCATCAAGGATGACAGATGGGCATAGGCACCCCGACCAAAGAGCCAGGAAATGAGCTTGAGTTGCTACCTAATATCTTGACAAGACAGCAAACTAAACTCATCAGAGCGGATGACGTCACTTCATACTGACTAAGGGAACAATCCATCAAGCTAGCAATAGGATTCTCCATGGGAAAAACAGGAGCAGGCTCAATTTCATAAAACACACACTGCTAGATACAAAGTTACAGATTAACCCCAAGACATAGTGGGTGACTTCAACTCCCTCCTGGCACCAAGGGACAGCTTGTTCAGGCAAAAATGACCCCTGGAGATAAAGGACCTCTGCAGATCACTCTCCCAAATGCTACAGAACTCAGTCTTCTCAGCGGTCCTGGGACTTGCCCTAAAATAAGTCTAAACACATCAGGGAAGCAAATCACTCCCTGTATTCTCTCTGGCCATTGTGGAAGGAAGCGAGAAATCGGCAGTAAGAAAAATCTGCAGGACACAGAACTCAGGGACTGGACGAGCAGGACACTGAGGAAACCAAGGAGAAACTGTGAGCACACTAGAATAGAAACAAAACCACCAGAGCCTGGGGGAGTCGATGGACGTTGTCCGGAGTGGGAGGTGTCCACTCTGCCTACATTACAGCGTCAGCGCTCTCAAACGCGATGAGCCTCAAACAATGGAAAAGCCAGAATGAACCGAGTTCAAAGGCAGGAGAAGGGTGGAGTAAGTAGGGCATTCCAGAGGCAGAGGCAGGCGGATCTCTGTGAGATCGAGGCCAGCCTGGTCTACAAGAGCTAGTTCCAGGACAGGCTCCAAAGGCACAGAGAAACCCTGTCTTGAAAAACCAACCAACTACCCGGGCAGTGGTGGCTCACACCTTTAGTCCCAGCACTTGGGAGGCAGAGGCAGGCGGATCTCTGAGTTTGAGGCCAGCCTGATTTATAGAGTGAGTTCCAAGACAGCCCAAGATACACAGAGAAACCCTGTGTCAAAAAAAAAAAAAAAAAGAAAGAAAAACCACCCAAACAAATAAATAAATATATAAAAAGGAAAGAAAAGGCCTTATGCAAAAACCACCTTATGAGTGGGGTGGGGAGGTGGCACAAGCATTTAATCCCAGCATTTAGGAGGCAGGCAGATCTCTGTAAATTTGAGGTCACTAGTCATAGCTATACAGAGAAGCCCTGTCTTGAAAAACAAAACAACCCCCCACCAAAAAAACCAAACAAACACTTTATGAGCTAGCTAGAAGGTCTGATTAATTTTTGAAAGTCTGGATATACCATGAATAATGGTGCTATCAGAAACCATAGCTACACCAAAATCCCATTGCCAAGAGTGGGTTATCTCCCTGTGTCGCCGGCCAAGAAACGAGAGGTTCTCAAGCCCAGGTGGCTCTTGTCATGGCTGTCGGTCCCTGTTCCACTTTGCTTTTCGTTACTGTGATGAAACACCGACCAAAAGCAGCACAGGCTTTGTTTAGTCTGTCCTTCGGGTCACTGTCTGTCATCGAGGGAAGCAAGGACAGGAACTCAGCGCAGAAGCCATGGAGGAACGCTGCTTGCTGGCTCACTGGCTCGAGTTTCAACAAATCTCATGTACCGCCAGGACCACCTGCCTTGGGATGGACTGGGCCAACCTCCACCAGGTAACAGCCAACATCACCCACCCCAGACACGCCTACAAGCCACTCTGATCTAGGCATTGCCGGCGGAGGCTTTCCTCAAGGGTTGACCCTGGGCTGTGCCATGTTCACAGTTTAAGCTAACTGGGACAGTCACCACCAGAACCAGATCCAAGACCCCATTGCTGAAGACACAGTGTGCACTCTGCAGCCTGCAAGCAGATCAAGCTGGGGCTGAGCTGAACGTGTCCTCCCTGGAGGCTGGCATTCACAGTGCCCGAAGGTGCTGTGTGAGCTGCTGGGGAAGAGAAACATTTGTCCAGCTTGGTCCCTGTGTGGCATAGAGCACACTTCCTGGACAAGATGCACCCACTGGCGCAATAATAGCATAGGGGGTGGCCAAGAGCTTTCTGATTGACTCAGGCCTGCTCAATGGGAAGGTACACATACCTGGTACAGTATGTCTGGGTGAGATCTGATGTCCGAGGAGGTCACAAGCCCTGCTCGTGGCGGGTGGGGGTGACGTATTGCTGAGGTCAGACAAGCTGCCTTCTAACCCCATCTGTGTTCCCAGACTAGCACCGCCCACCCGGCCGCCAGAGAAGATGCTGTTTGTATCGGGCAATGACGGGGGCAGGCTCATAACTGGTCAAAGTTCTGGAACGAGTGACTGCTGATGGCTCTGCCCTGAGCGACACAGAGATTTTAACCTGGACATGGCCTAGGGGACATCACGGAAGAGGGGAAGAAAGTCTGTAAAAGCCTGAGGCTGGGGTGGAGGGAGGGCTCAGAAACACCACCCAGAGGGTAGATGTGGCGGAAGCAGTCTTGAACACACAGTGCTGTGATGACCGTTTTCAGGGCTTTACCTACGAGAGGGACCCGGAACAGATCCATACGCTGACAGCCTAAGGGAGGAATAAATACAGCTGGGAAGTCAGTAGGGTCTGAGTGGTGTGGTACCCTGGGAGAGGGAGATAGCAAGTAGTTTCCGGTGACAGAAACACCAAGAGGTCCCCTCCTAGACAGGCGTAGGCCCATTTGGAGACAGTCAGGGTATAAGGTGATCTTGAACCACAAGATGGAGCCAAATCCCAAACCATCCCAGGCAGTGTCCTAAGCCAAGGTGAGGTGACAGGCTTGGCTATCTGAGGTACAATTTCACCAAATTGTGCAGGGTCCCTTCCAACTTGTGATCCCTCTGCCTCCGCCTCCTGTGTACTCAGATGACTGGCTTGTATCACGGAAGCTAGAGGAAAATATCCCGAGGAGAGAGACCTGCTCTCCAGACAGAGGCAGGAAGAAACGAACTTCTCCAGGCCCTCAATACTGCGTGAAAATTGTGGTACAGACCCTTTAAATAACCACGAGCTAGAGATGATCCAACATGATGGCCTCACAGCAGGTCGGGGTGGTTTTGAGCCAGCGTTAAGGTTTAAAGATGGTTCCAAACTCTAGACTTTATGAATAAGATATGGAATACATATGAATAACATATGAAGAGCACTCAGCAAGCTGGGCCTGAAATGCCAGCTACTGGAGGCTGAAGCAGAAGACAAAGTTCAGGGCCAGGCTGGGCTACAATGAGCCAAAGCCAGCCTAAGCACCTGAGGAAGATCCTGCCTCAAAATAGAAATGAAGACGGAGAGTACCGCCTAGCATGGCTCCAGTCCCAGTGAGACGGTGACTCGCTCGCTCATCACGTGACCTAGACGTGTGTCAGTCAGCGGGATGAAATCGGTGCAGGCTAGCGGAAGCAGGCAGGGGTGGGAACTCATCAAACAGAGTTAAGCAGACTGTGCCAAGTGTTGGAAGTGCCAGGCACAGAGCTTCCTTGTTCTACAGGAGCAGAGAGTGTTGTGTTTCATAGAAAGTCAGAATGGGAGGTGGGGGAGGGGGGAGAAACTTTCACAGAACTGACATTTAATCTGGGCTTGGGGGTCGCCAGGCAGGGTCTTGGCAGAGGAAGGTAAGTCTGGCACACAGAGTAACTTGTGCAAATTCAGACAGGCTTGTGAAAGTTGTGACGTGGGCAGCGGCGATTTGGGGTGAGTTTCTAGAGGTTAAAGTTGTTGCAGTTTGAGAAGGATCTTCACCCTGTCCGGAAGGGGCACGCGTGTGAGCGTGAGGCAGGAGGAAGGGGAGGTGCTGCCCAGACTCACACCAAGTCTCAGGACTCTGAATGGCCGTTGGCTTTTCAGCTGGAAGCTGAGCAGCTAGAGACATTGCTTAGACGTTCTCGTAGGGACTGCTTCCACCTTGACCTTCATACGCTCAGGACACTGTCCAAGGGTCAGCAGGGAAGAAGGCCATGTTCCTCCGCCCACATCGCATGCAGCTCGCCTCCTTCGCATGCGCTCTCTGAAGCCAAGGAGCATGGGACCCGACAGAACCAGGTCCCAGCCATAGAAGGGTAGCGGCTGGAAACAAGGAATGAGAGACCCTGACGAGATGCCAGCGTAGCAGCTGCGTCACCGAGGACTAACTAGCAAGAGCAAACACTTCTGGGAGGCTTTTTACCTTTCTTTCCTTCTGTATGTATTACTTTCCTGCTTCTTCCGTGTCTGTCTGTCTGTCTAGCATCTTCCTCATTTTTCTCCTTCTTTCTCTTTCTCCTCTCAAGCCTAGATTCCTCCTCCTATTTATTCTCTCTGCCCACCAGCCCTGCCTATCCCTTCTCTGCTTAACTACTGGACGTTCAGCTCTTTATTAGACCAATCAGGTGCCTTAGGCAGGCAGCACATCTTTACTTTGTTGAACAAATGCAGCATAAACAAATGTAACATCTTTACATGGTTAAGTAACATTCCACAACATAAGCAAATTCAGCGCACCTTTCTATAGCTGAAGTAACATTCCACA
>NC_022028.1:53618862-53620138 GCF_000317375.1 Microtus ochrogaster | reverse complement strand
TAAAGTCTAAAGCTAAAGAACTGAGATACATGCTGATGTATCTCTCATCCCAATGGAGGCTGACAGGTCACAGTGAGTTCTAGGCCAGCCTGGTCTACATAGCCAGTTCCAGGACAGCCGGGCTATGTAATGGAACCCTGTTTCAAAACAGAAACAAGATCCATCAAGATGTAGTAATCCATCCTATGTGACATGGGCAGGCGATCACTACTAATGCTATCGTCCATCAACAAAATGCTATTATCCTTTAAAAGATGTATTTAGTTCATAGCTCTGGAGCATCAGGACACGATGCCAGTCTCCAGTGAGGACCCGGAGACTAAGGATTCCCCACAGAGGAAGTGCATGGGAGAGAGACCGCATTGCCAGAGAGGAAGCAGAGAGAAGTCAGGATCAGTCTGGCCCTTACAACTCACTGACCAGAGCTACCTCAATCCTCCCTGGGGCAAGGTCCCCAGGGACCTAAGAGCCTCCCCTTGACCTCATAGCTTAAAGGCCCCTCAACCTCAACATCAGCAACACTGGGGACCAAGCTGCCACACCGTGGGATGGGTGCAGGCAAACCACATGCAAATCTCAGCACAGAGGCTGCTGGGACAATTGAGAGTTACTGTCTCTAAGGAGGTTTGGAGGGGTTTGGTCACAAATCCTATGGAGCTTTTTGGCTTTTAGGCTACGCACAGAGGGGATCTGAGGAAGCCATCGCAGGAGTCTCAGAGAAACGTGGGGGAGAGTGGCAGGCTGGGCTGGTGGACAGAAGGGGAACTGGCGCTGTCATCATGGGGGGAGTTTGTGACCTGTGATGGGGGAGGTGGACCCAAGGAAGAGGTGGACCCTGCTGAGCCCAAAGGGAGCCAAGGGAACAAAAGTAATGACAAACGGTGATGTCTTCCGAGAGCTAGGCTATCCTCTCTTGCTGCAACCCAACCCCTCACCTCAGCTCAACGGGTACGTTTGGGCTGTGAGATCTAGTCCCTGCTCTAAGTGCATTGGCCTGGGAGGGATGCTCGCCCAGGTTTGGCCAGTTGTTCATTTTCCAAGCATTTGAAAGTGTGACTGGGAGTTAGTCCTGCTGGTGGCAATGTCAGGTGAGGGCTGTGGCTCACATGTAGGTGAGCACGGAGGGGCTGTGGTTCACATGTGACCGAGCATGGAGGGGCTGTGGCTCACATGTGTCTGAGCACAGAGGGGCTGTGGTTAACATGTGTCTGAGCACAGAGGGCAGTGGCTAACGTGTCTGAGCACGGAGGGGCTGTGGCTAACATGTGACCGAGCA
>NC_022028.1:53611514-53618742 GCF_000317375.1 Microtus ochrogaster | reverse complement strand
GGAGGGGCTGTGGCTAACATGTGACCGAGCATGGAGGGGCTGTGGCTAACATGCAGGCCATGTGGCCCCGCAAGAAGACAGGCTACATTCTGCTGGCTTGTCAGGTCTCAGCTCTGTTCCCAGGGGACAGGACAAAACCCACCCCGAGTTCTGTGTGCTCCCATCCCTGTTTCTTTATGGTAACTAGTTTCTCCTTGGGTGTAGAAGATCTTGTCATTGCTGGCAAACAAAACCTTCGGCTTAAGACAACCTCTCCCCCTTCCTTAGAATTTTCTGGTAGTCTTTCTCTCTCCTGGGAAGTCCACGACTTCTTCATCAGCCCTTTCCTTCCTGGGGCCAAATTCACAGTTTTTGTTCTATTTACATCTTGATCAACTTTGATGCTTTAGCAAACCACAAACCCAGTTTCTCTAGAAGCCTTTTCGTCCAACTCAGACCTCAGGGTTCCCAGCCAAAGGCTCCCAGTAGCACCTATGTCAGAGACCCTGTTACCAGACTCAGGCTGGGATCGGGACAATGACGTCACATTCGTCACAGAGTTCCTGTTGCTACTTCCTGCCCCTGAGACCCTAATCCAGAAGACCCCAAGAGACCCCTAAGGCATTCCTGCTTGGAAACCCCCATCTGTGTCACTCATTCGGTGATTGACAGGAACAGCATTGCACGTCCACTGATCTCTGTGCGTTTCACTTTTACTCACAGTTAAGATCTTCCAGCCCACACGACTAGAGAGAAAAAAGCTTGGAAATCCAGCTTTTTTCTTTTAAGATTTACTTATCATTTCAATTTGATATGCATGAGTTTTTTACCTGCATGTATGTCTGTGCACCATATGTGTGCCTGGTGCCGGGGAGAAGGGTGCTGGTGGCAGAGGAGGGCACAGGATCCCCTGGAACTGGAGTCACAGGTGGTTGCAAGCCACTGTCTGCATACTGGGAATCAAACCCAGGTTCTCTGCAGGAACAGCTAATGCTCTAACCATTGAGCAGCCTCTCCAACCCAGGGTATCTTGTAGACCCACGGTGCTGCCCTCCTGCCTGATGTGTTAGTAGCACGCCTAAGTCTTGGGCAGCTGTTTGCCATTCACAGGGGAATGTCCGAAAGGGAGGGGTGTTCCTGTAGGAGCAGAATCCCTGTGAGCGTGGCTCCCGGCATCTTACAGAGCTGTCATTGTTGCAGTAATCAGATACTCTGTAACTTTTCCTTGAAGTCTGAACTCAGGAGATGAGTTTCATGAAGCCCCCTGGGTGAAATAACCCATTGACAAAATATGGACCAAACGAGGCACAGATGAGCGGTGTTCACCAGTGTGAACCGCCATGCTGGGTGGTCACCACCCAGAGCTCCTCTCTCTGCTCAGCATCCCTCAGCTGTAAGTATTGCCCCAGATCCCTTACAAAGGACAAACAGCAAAACCGTTAAGAGAATTTAGTGTGGCTGCCAGAGGTTTGGATGAATCGGAACCGTGACTGCACTTGGGCAGGAGCGCGGCAGATGGGGGCCTCACAAGTTCTACTGGGAGTTGGGGAGCCAGTAAATGAGGGACCTGTAGAACAGAGGTTGATGCCACTGGGGGTCCACACTGTAGCAGGCTGGAGCTGAGCACACAGAAGCTTCCAGAAGCTTGCCAGGAAGCCACAGGGTATTTCTCACGGGGTTCCTCTCAAAGGAATAGTTACCTAAAGTAGCAAAACCCAGATGACCAAGGTCGGTCACATTCATTTGTCCACTGGCCAAACCCCTGCTTCTCTATTTCCTCTCCTTCCTTTCCCTCCCCTTCCTTCCTTTCCCCTCCCCCTCCCCTTCTCTCCCCTCTGCTTTTCACAGATCTCTGATTTCCCCTCCCCAACACACATGCGCCCTCCTCCCTTCACCCCCAGACTCCCTGGGCTTCTGCACCTGCGGACACTGGGCAGGCACATGCCTGTGACGATGAGAACTGTGCCCAGAAGGAAGCCCACAAAGCCGACGGCCAGGCCCAGGTAGCAGATCAGAGTCTCGGTGGTTTCTGGTGGTGGGGTAAGCACCTGGGGCTCTGGGAGAGGAAGCGAGGGTCAGAGGACACAGGAAGGGATCCGGAGTAAAGGAGACACGGACGATGACGTGGGACCCCGTACCCCAGTGCTGGAGGAGCGGCTGGTCCAGGCCCCAGTGCTCCACCCTGCAGTCATACACGTCCTCAGCCGAGGGCACGAAGGTCAGGTAGTGGAACTTCCGGAACCTGTGGTTAGGCTGGGAGTAGAAGCTGGTCTGGGCCACTCCCTCAGTGACGGGCTGGCCGTTGCGCAGCCAGGTGACATCGATCACAGGCGGGAAGATATCATCGACGACGCAGATGAGGACGTTGGGCTTTCCCAGCTCCACGCGAGACTTGGGGAGTACCGTCACCCTGGGAGGCTCTAGGAGGAATGAGATCCTGAATCCCGGAGCTCCACCCCTTACAGCTGGGCCTTACTAGGGCCAAGAGTGAGGGACACTTCCTCCCATGGGGTCACCCGCAGGGGTGCTCTGGGGTGGTGCCTACTGGGGCTAGAGGGGACAGGAGGACTCTGCCTAGTTGGGTGGGGCAGAGGGAAGGCCAGGTACCACTGATGGCTCTGGTTCGGTTGGAGCGTTCCACCAAGACGTCCAGGTGAGCTCTGATCATGGCGATGCTGGCCAGCCCATTTTGGAAGTTCGAGTATAGGGAGGCCCCAAACTCAGGCAGACGCCACACGACCTCCCTGTTCTTCAGGTCCACAGAAAAAATTTGTTCCCCATCAAATTCATGTGTGAACTGTCCAGAAGCACTGTAGGACTGGTAGAAGGCGGGTCCATAGGAGCCCATGTGGTCAGCTGTATTGGGTGAGGGCAGGGTGGGGGGAGAGAAGCAGGTCTGACTCAGGTGTAGGACCTGCTCACTCTCAGCCTTGCCTCGTCTTGGGCTGTGTGGGGACAGTCCTGTTATGCCATAGCGGACCCTTGAGAGGCTGCAGAGACACGGCAAGGAGAAGACAGAGGGTATGTGACCAGAAAGTGTGAGGACAGAGCCCGCAAAGCAGGCTGGGAAGGAGGGATGCCCCCCCGGATATGGTGTCTGCGGTTCCCAGGCCCCCATCATTTGTTGTAGCTGTAGCCCCAGCCGCGCTGTCAGGTCTTGTGTGTAAGGTGGTGAAACTGGGGTGAGGGGGGAATGGCTAAGGGGAAGCACTGAAGGGGAGCTTTTGGCAAAGACAGTCAGTATCGGCGTGGAGGAGGTGCAGTGACGCACAGGGGCATGAACTAAGATTTGTGGCCCAGAGGCTGGGGTGACAGCTCCCCACAAGCCAGGCATGGTGGCACGGTCCTGCAACCCCAGCACTCAGAAGGTGGGAAGACCAGCCTGGGCTACAGAGCCCAATGGAACCATCTCGTAAACACTTGGAGGTGGAGAGGGAGAGAGAAGAGCCCAAAGCATCGTAGGACACACTGGATACAAAGTCAGGAGTTCAAGCCGGGCAGTGGTGGCACACACCTTTAATTCCGCACTCAGGAGGCAGAGGCAGGAGGATCTCTGAGTTTGAGGGCAGCCTGGTCTATAGAGTGAGTTCCAGGACAGCCAGAGGTTCACAGAGAAAACCTGTCTCTTCTTAAAAAAAAAATACATGGATCTAATCTACATGGGAAGTAGAAAAAGACAAGATCTCCTGAGTAAATTGGGAGCATGAGGGCCTTGGGAGAGGGTTGAAGGGGGGGGGGAGAAAGGGAGGGGCATCAGAGAAAAATGTAGAGCTCAATAAAAATCAATTAAAAAAGTTAAAAAATCAGAAGTTCAAAGTTCACATCCCAGAGATGACAGAATGGGTCTCACCTCACGGCAGAACACTTCCTGGATATCCAGGGCTACGCGTCAGCGCCTTCAGAGCTCTACAGGGGTGAGGTGAGTGTGAGGGCTGTCCTGTGTCCGCGTGATGTCAAGTGGAGGAGCAGGAGGCTCACACATACACAGCGGAGAACGCCGCACTGAAGCTGGTGTGTGAGCCAGGAAGTGGCAGAGGTGCCAGGGTGCTGAGCAGTGAGGCGGCTGAGGGCATGGGTCTCAGAAAAGAGGAAGGGACAGGGAGGACTCTGAAGGTAAAGGGAGCCCAGAGGAGACCCTGTCGCAGCCGGAGCTGGTTCCAGAGTGGATGTTCCAGAGTGGATGTTCCAGAGTGGCTGGGGTTTGCCCACAGCTGGAGGGAGTTGACCAGAGACCAGAGACGGGGAGACTCTTCCCTGTGCTGTCTCCCTAGTCACCTCCCACCCCCAGGTGTCCCCAGCACTTACCCTTGATGGCCCATACTCCCTGGGGACTCAGGAAGTGCATCAGGGTGTGAAACGCCAGGACCAACTCCACACGGAGGACCATTGCTGAGGGGGTGGGGCACTTTAACAACCTCTGTTTGGGAAGTGAGGGAGCAAGATGGAGGTAAAGAGAAACAGATCTAGGTTAGGGGAAGACCCTTGCTGTAAGCAACCAATCAGAGCAGCTCTCTGAGTTAACAGGTCTGTTGCTGGGTAGAGAAGCAAAGAGTCTGGGTGAGAAGGTGGAGGGTGGAGGCCATGGGTCACCTGTCACTTCATTGTTCAAGAAGGGGCTTCAGGAAGGAGCAGGGAGGTCTCGGAGCACCAAATGGCTGTGCTGGGGACAAAGCCTCCGTGTGGTCTCTGATAGAAGGAACCTGATTTTCCATGTAGATCTCTTGTGACAAATTTGGGGTAAAAATAGGAAATAAACTGCACGAAGAAACTTTAAAGAGAAATCTTGAGAATTAAAGCCCTTTAAAAGCCGGGCGATGGTGGCGCACGCCTTTAATCCCAGCACTTGGGAGGCAGAGGCAGGCGAATCTCTGTGAGTTCGAGATCAGCCTGGTCTACAGAGCTAGTTCCAGGACAGGCTCCAAAACCACAGAGAAACCCTGTCTCGAAAAACCAAAAAAAAAAAAAAAGCCCTTTAAATCTGTAAAACATTTTCAAAAATATTATTTTATTTTATCCTGTAAGAAAGGATGTGCAACCATTGGAGCTGCTTTCCTGAAGAAAAGCTACAGGCAGTTCCCTGTACCACAACCGATGGGAGGCTGGCAGAGGGCACAGGTGGTCTCTTTTTGTCCCTTCTGGTCCCCAAGCACCCTCTTTTATGCTGGCCAGCCCCCAAATCATGACAAAGAGATTTATTACTAATTGCGAATGCTTGGTCCTAGCGTAGGCTTCCCATTTCTATTCATTGGTGCTGCCTAGGGCTCATTTACCTCACCCACACACCGTCTGTTCCACTCTCCTGCCTCCTCTGTGTCTGGCTCGCCCCCAGCTGGCTGACTGGCTTGCCTTTCCTTCCGCCTGCCGGCCCCACCTATCCCTCCTATGCCCAGTTACTGGCTGACCAATCAGATGCTTTAGGCAGGCAAGGTGAAACAACAACACATCTTTACATAGTTAACCAAATGCAGCATATTCCACAGCGGGCCAGAGACTAGCTGGTGTACTGTGCCCCTGGCTTTTCCCTTTGATGGGTTGTACCAATGGCTGGTGCTGGAAAGGACTCAATCAATACAGAAAATAGAGAGATGCTGGGCCTAGAACTCTGGAGACAGAGGCAGGCGGATCTCTGTGAGTCTGAAGCCAGCCTACTCTACAGAGTGAGTTCCAGGCCAGCCAGGGCTACGTAGACCTGTCTCAGAAAGAGAAAGGAAATAAACACGGATAACCGTCTACCCAGATAAAGAGAACTCTCATCAAACTTCTGAAAGTCTTTGTCAAAGATGCTGAAATAAACGGTTGTCAAGCGTGGCCACATCTGAGAAGTCTCCTGGGTCTTCAGTTCCAAAGAGTCACCCGCGGGGTTTGTAACAAACACAGATTTCCTGGTCTGGGCAGGTGCCTCTGTGGGCAGAGTTTGCCACATGGGCATGAAGACCTGAGTCTGGAATCCAGGACACATAAACACCCAGACATGGTGGAGCGTGTCTGTAACATGTCCCTGGGAAGGCAGAGCCTGGCAGATCCATGAAATCTGTTGGTCATCCAGTCTAGTCACATAGGTCAGCTCCAGGTTCAGTGAGACCCCATCTCAAAAAGTAAGGTGGAGTGTCTTAAGCAGGGCTTCTATTGCTGCGATGAAACACCTTGACCAGAAAGCAAGCAGGGGAAGAAAGGGTTTATTAGGCTCACACTTCAGCATTGCTGCTCATCACTGAAGGAAGTCAGGACAGGAACTCAAACAGGGAAGGATCCTGGAGGCAGAAGCTGATGCAGAGGCCATGGAGGGTGCTGCTTACTGGCTTGCTCCCCATGGCTTGCTCAGCCTGCTTCCCTATAGAACCCTGGACCAGCAGCCCAGGGATGGCACCTCCCACCATGCACTGGGCCCTCCCTCACTGATCACTGAGACAATGCCTACCAGCTGGAACTCACGGAGACATTTCCTCAGCTAAGGCTCCTCCCTCTGACTCTAGCTTGTGTCAAGTCGACACAGAAGGTCAGCCAGGACACAGAGGTAGGCTGGGAAATGGCTCAGCAGGTGAGGGAAAGCCTTGCTCTCCCAGAGATCCAGAGTTTGGACACCAGAATCCACTTGAGACGGCTCACCACACCCACAACTACAGCTCCAGGGGGACCCACGCCTCTAGTCTCGGTGGGCACCTGTGCTCTCATGCACACATATACACACACTCACACACTCACTCACACACACTCACACTCACACACACACGTGTGCATAATTAAAAATAAAATAAATCGGGCTCAGTGGCCAAGAGCACTGGCTGCCCTTACAGAGGACTCGGTTTCAATTCACAGCATCCACATGGCAGCTTACGAATGTCTGTAACTTTGTTTTCAGGGGACCTGAGACCCTCACACAGGCATACATACAGGCGAAATACCAACGCACATAACATAAAAATAAATAAATAGATAGATAGAAATTATCTTTAAAATGAAAGCAATGAGATGGAGCATGAACGAAAAGATACCTCTGGCCTCCACACGCATGAGCACACTCGTGCACACACATCACACACATGCCCACCCATAAACACACACGCACATGAAACACACCACAAACACACATACATATGAAACACACCACAAACACACACACATATAAAACACACCACAAACACACACACATATGAAACACACCACAAGCACACACACATGAAACACACCACAAACACACACACATGTAGACAAAGAGTGCAACGTAAGTGTCCACTGGGTGCAATGTGGC
>NC_022028.1:53607925-53611168 GCF_000317375.1 Microtus ochrogaster | reverse complement strand
CACAGGTGCAATGTGGCGTGTGTACAGTGGACTATCACACAGCCACAAGCAACAACTGAAATCCACACGAGGCACGGGCTGAGCAAGTGGGATATGGGAAGACACAAGTCCTCACGCGTGGACACTGAATTGACTGATGCTGTGGACGGGGAGAGCGAACCATGATGGCGTCTGGAGAGAGATGGCTGACCAGTGATTGTGTTCGTCCCGGCTGCCCAGACTCGAAATAACCACTCAGAAACTGTATTATTTAAATCACTGCTTGACCAATCACTTAAGCGTATTGCTAGCTAGCTCCTATATCTTTGATTAACCCATTTCTATTATTTTATATATTACCATATAACTGTGACCTATCGGCAAGGTTATGGCTGGAGGCTCACGTCTTTCCCCTCTGGCGGCTCCAGGGTGTCTCTCCTTGACTCTGCCTACTTTCTCTATATATATCTTTCAGCCTGACTATACTCTGCTAAGCCACTGGCCAAAAGCAGCTTCTTTATTAATTAACCAATAAAAGCAGCACATAGACAGAAGGACCTCCCACACCAAGTGAGGGTGACAGGACTGAGGAGAGAGGATGGCCAATCAGTGATGGTGTCAGGGGCTGGGGAGAGAGGATGGCCAATCAGTGATGGTGTCAGGGGCTGGGGAGAGAGAGAGGGTCTGTGGAGAGGATGGCTAGCCGGCTGACCACATTGACTGTCTCAGAACAGTTGGTGGAGAAGGTTTTGAATGTTCCCGACAGAGAGAAATGACAGTTGATCATGATGATGGGTGACAATTTACTGATTCAGCATGACACATTGTACACACACAACAAAATATCTCATCACACACGTAGAGATGTACAGCCATGTGTTACTGAAATTAGGGGGTTTTTTTGTTTTTTTTTTTTGTTTTTTTGGTTTTTCGAGACAGGGTTTCTCTGTAGTTTTGGAGCCTGTCCTGGAACTCCCTTGGTAGACCAGGCTGGCCTCGAACTCACAGAGATCCGCCTGTCTCTGCCTCCCAAGTGCTGGGATTACAGGCGTGCGCCACCACCACCCGGCTGAAATTAGTTTTTATCAAAGATCCCACATCAGAGTCTGGATAGATGGCCCCGAGTTCAAGAGCTCCGGCTGTTCTTGGGGACTCCGGTTTAGTTCCCAGCACCGGCTGTTCTTGGGGACTCCGGTTTAGTTTCCAGCACCGGCTGTTCTTGGGGACTCCGGTTTAGTTCCCAGCACCCACAAAGTGAGTGTGGATTCTTCTTATTTCCATGTCCAGTTATAAGTAAAAATGCTAGAATTTGTAAGTATCCATGAGATACCATCTTAATTTTAACTTATGTATTAGAAGAAGCGAAAGTTTACCAAAAGGCGTTTTATTACAGTCAAACCAGAGGCAGAGCCAATCTCTTCTCAAACTACACCCAAACGAATATTCATCCCTGTTCACTGTTGTCCCCTCTCCAGGGCCAATCCGAACTCTCAGACTCTCCCCAAAAGCTAGGTCAGAACCCTCGGTAACTGCTCCCATGGCGTCACTTGAAGCCACACTGTCAAGAGACATTCGTCATAAGTGGCCTCTTCCGTCCAGAAAGGCTGAGTCTCCCAGCTCAGAAACAGAAAAAGTTGTTCTTAGGAATTCTCTGGAAAGAGACAGTAAAGTGATCATGCAGGAACCCAGAGTTGCAGAGCCCAGGGAGGGGTGTCCAGGCCGGAGCTGTGGAGTCCAGGGAAGGGTGTCCAATCTGATGAGAATCACAGGAACTCCTGCCTGCTACCTTTGCTTTGCTGACAGCGATACTAAGGACATACATAGCACTTTAAGGGCAGCAAGTCATTCAGAGAGGCAAAGCCCCCTGAGAGTTCCAAACCAGCTGGGAGCATACAGAGTTCCAGGACAGCTGGGGCTACTTCACAACTGAGAATGGAGGCAGAGATAAGGTCAGAGCACCTTCCCAAGGCCGTGTTCTTTTCAGAAAGTCAGCACCTGCAGCGAGACACAGTCACCGCCAACCTCAGGTTCAGGAGGGAGTCTGGGATCCCACCTTCCTTCCCCTTCTCTTTCCCTATGGCTCCCTGGCCCAGTTCCTCAGCCCTGGATCCACGAGGCTTCCCTGGAGCCTTGCTCATGTTTGTGTGATGTCCTTTTCTACCACGGTGGCAGTTATGAGGCTGTCTCCTAATGGTGGGACCCCAGAACATCTTTATCCTCGTACAGCCTGTAGCCTGCTCCTAGCCTTTGACAAGTGAGGCTCTGGACAAATCAGTGGTGGATTAAACACCGTTTCCAGCAGATCAACAGATGTTTATGGAGGAATTACTAAATG
Organism: Microtus ochrogaster; assembly: GCF_000317375.1. Classification (NCBI taxonomy): domain Eukaryota; kingdom Metazoa; phylum Chordata; class Mammalia; order Rodentia; family Cricetidae; genus Microtus; species Microtus ochrogaster. Next base: position 53,608,854 of record NC_022028.1, on the reverse strand, counting down.
CCAAGATATGTGCTAACCTCTACAGATAAAAATCGTGAAGAGCTGGGCGGTGGTGGCGCACGCCTTTAATCCCAGCACTCGGGAGGCAGAGGCAGAGGCAGGCGGATCTCTGTGAGTTCGAGACCAGCCTGGTCTACAAGACCTAGTTCCAGGACAGGCTCCAAAACCACAGAGAAACCCTATCTCGAAAAACCAAAAATAATTAAAAAAAATAAAAAAAATTGTGAAGAAGGGGGTCCTAGCCTAGCGTGGAGGTGCAGGGCTTTGATCCCAGCGTAAGGAGGAAGGGAGGAAGGGAGGGAGGGAGGAAAAAAGGAAGGAAGGGACAGACAGGCTTCTCATCATAAGGCTATACACTAGGAGAGGTACCAGCCTCCTCCCTTCACATTCCATGGAAAATTATAAAAGCCCAAAGAGAACTTGAGCCTGAGGGACTACACAGAGACTCAGGGTGTGCAGAGGGGCTCAATGCCCATAGGAAGTTCTGTGCAGGAGGCAGTAGGATGTGTGTGGGGGGGGGTGCTGGCTGACAACAGGGCAGCCTTAGCCTTGCTTATGTCTCCCCCCAACCCATGTTGCCCTATGGGGAACCTGTCTTCCCCGGAGCCTCTGTGGCACAGAGTCAGCAGCACAGAAAACCTCGTGACTTGCAGGGAGCCATCAGAGAGAAATGAAGCCCTACTGGGTGATGACACCAGCAAGATGGCAGGGAAAACCCCAGTCCTCAGCTTCCAGAAGCACTGATTCCAAAAAATGGGCAAAGGATGCAAGCCAGGAACTACCAGAACAAGAGCAATGGAGCCCAGAGAAGCCACAAGTGAGGATGTTCACAACTAGAAGTAATTAAAGAAACGTGGACAGAGCTGCTGCTGATCACGTAAAAGCAAGGAGACACGATGGGAATGTGGCTGTAGACACTGCAGGAGACC
>NC_022028.1:53601499-53607404 GCF_000317375.1 Microtus ochrogaster | reverse complement strand
GTGGCAATGGACGGGCAGCATACAGCCAAGGGAAGGGGCCACATGCCCAGCTCCCTGCAACTGCTTCCTAGGGTCCATGAATCCCAGAGATGCAGGTCTGTGTGAAAATATTAAGAGATAATTGGACACAGCGCAGGTATCCCAGAGGTGTAGAGACAGGTGGGTGGTGAGAGCAGAACAGACCAGATGTTCAAATTAGACGTGCAGGGTGATGCTATCTGAGCTCACTAAAGTCACAGGAACGGTGAATGCTGCCACACATTGCGCGCAGTAACTATATGTAACAGGAAACTCACTAAATACCTTAGCGTGTTTACATATGGTGTGGGGGAAGAGGCTAGACCTGAGAGTAAGGGAACAGGAAGAGCGAATGAACGCGGATTCAGAACAGGGGTGCCCTGAAGTCCGTGGGACCTCTGTGGAGGGGGGGCCTTCACCTTGGCCTAGAGGTCCAGAGTGAAGAACGAGAAGACGAAGGTGAGAGGCGCCGTCAGAGTGGAGAGGTCGTTATCCAGCGGGAGAATTAAAAAACTAAGAATTTGAGCCGGGCGGTGGTGGCGCACGCCTTTAATCCCAGCACTCGGGAGGCAGAGGCAGGTGGATCTCTGTGAGTTCGAGGCCAGCCTGGACTACAAGAGCTAGTTCCAGGACAGGAACCAAAAGCTACGGAGAAACCCTGTCTCGAAAAACCAAAAAAAAAAAAAAAAAAAAAAAAAAAAAAAAAAAAAAAAAAAAATAAGAATTTGAAATATAATAGATTTTGATAAATAGGTTTTGATAAATAGAAGCCCAGAAGGGAATTTTTATATGAGTTTTGCTATCAGTGGGTCCAAGTAGAGACGGGAAACTGCGTCAGCCGTTACAACAGACCTAGTTACGCGCATGCGCAGGAAAGACTAGACCTTGGTTGAACTTGGTCTCTTTTTTCATGAAAGGCAGGGCAGTGAGGAAGTTACAGACAACCTGTGTGACCTTGGCCTTAAAGCGCTTGTGCACAAAGACGCCTAAGCAGCTCTCAAGCATCAAACCGCAGTGGCGTTAGCACCCTCACGTGGAGGACGGATAACACTGGGCTGCAAGCGCAGATGCTCAGGGCGGGGCCCGAGCCTTGGGTTCTCAGGGTTGTCAGTGACGCCTCACATAGCTCTGTCCTGCTCGCCGTCCAGAGATCTGTGTCTGCTTCATCAGTGTGAATGTTCCCTCCTTTCTGCACAGAGGAGTAGACTCCCTGACTCCACCCTAACGTTCCCACCTCCACAGTTGCTCACAGGGGTCCTTGGATCCGGGGGTCGTGGCCCGAGTGCAGAGCTCTTACGATGAACACACTGCCAATGACGATGCCCACCAAGCCCACCACCAGGCCCAGCACACAGACCACAGTCTCCATGGTCTCGGCAGCCTGGAGCGGCTCCTGCATTTCTGTGGGAAATGAGATAACAGTTAGCACAGTGGGTTGCTGGCGGCGAGGTCCCGGGAGAGGCATGTTGGGGTGCTGGGGGGAGGAGGGAGTTCTGCTCACCCCAGTGAGTGAGGCTCGGCTGGTCCAGGCCCCAGTGCTCCACCCTGCAGTCGTACACATCCTCGGCCGTGGGCACGAAGGTCAGGTAGTGGAACTTGTGAAATCTGAGTTCCGTGCTGGGCAGAAAGACGGTCTCAGAAGTCCCTTCAGTGACCAGCTTCCCGTTCCGAAGCCATGTGACGTTGAGCACTGGGGGAAAGAACCTATCGAGGTGGCAGATGAGGACGTTGGGCTGACCCAGCTCCACGGGGTTCTTGGGGAACACGGTCACCTCGGGAGGCTCTAGGAAGAGACAGGACCTGGTGAGTTCTGGATAGTCACCGAGTTCCCACCCGGTGTCTTCTGCTGCAGTCTAAACTCACAGCACCTTTGGGGTCCAGAGCTAGAGCTGGGAGACTCCTTCCACTGAGCCAACACCAGTCCCCCACTTACAGCAGAAGATCAGCAAAAGGAGTTAGGGGCTCCCATTCTGAGTGTGGGCCAGGGCCCTCCCACCCTTCCCACCCTTCCCACCCTTCCCACCGGGTGGCAGAGGAAAAAGCGAGAGAACCCGCACCACTGGGGACCTGGGTGATGTTGTGTCTCTGGATCAAGGCTCTCAGGTTGCTCTTCAGGCGGGCGATGTAGGGCAGAGCCCCCTGGGCGTCAAAGCCGTAGACCGTGCTGAACTCTGACAGGCCCCAGACTGTCTCCTCCCTGTCAAGATCCACGTAGAACTGCTCATCGCTGTCAAACTCATACATGCAGTCACCTGACGGCGTTTGCATCTGTGCGAATATGTCATACATTGCTACATGGTCCGCTGTTCAAACAAGATGCAGAAGGATGAACAAATGTAAGAACTATTGTGTGGTGCTGAGGCTGGGGGATGGCTGGATTTATTCATAAAGTCAGAAAAGGCTGACAGAGGGAAATGTGGGGAGAAGGAGCAACAGAAAACAGCAGGCAGGGGAGGGGGGCTACAGGGGAGAGGAGGCTGAAGAGACTTCCCTGCTTACTCCCAGGCAGGACCCCGTGATTCTGCAGGGGTCCAGGGAACTCACTGAGCACCGAGCGCCAGGCACTAGCTAGTAGGCTATGTCTTTTTTCTTTTCTTTTTTTTTGGTCTTTCGAGACAGGGTTTCTCTGTGATTTTGGAGCCTGTCCTGGAACTAGGTCTTGTAGACCAGGCTGGTCTCGAACTCACAGAGATCCGCCTGCCTCTGCCTCCTGAGTGCTGGAATTAAAGGAGTGCGCCACCACTGCCAGGCTAGGCTATGTCTTTGATTCATGTGGATGTTACAACTCCCCTAGAAGTAACCAAGGAGACTCAGAGAGAGTAGGTAACTTGTACCAGGTCACACAGAGATGAGAAACATCTAGAACTGCAGATGTGAAGTTAGGTTTGAACTGACGGGGATGGAGGGACAGGCGGGCGGAAAATTGAAAGTTGAGGGGAAAGCTCACTGAGCTGTAGGGCTCTTTATGGTCGCTGGGTTTCCGTTTCAGTTCACAAGCCCACACCTGCTTGTGTGTGCTGATATCATGACCATTTTTTTTTTATCTTGAGCATCTTGAGGACGGATTTGACAATGGTTTCAAACTTTATTTTTCAATACATTTTTAAACATTTTTTATTTTGTTTTAAATGGAATTTTAGAAGTTGTTGAATGTGAAATCCCTGTGTGGTTTGATCTTTTGTTTCTTAGTCTTGATTAGTTTGTTAGAAACAACAAACACAAGACAAGCTATCGTTAGCAACGTGATAAACGTGTGAGTGTTGTGGACTTGGAATAGCGGGGAAAGAGTGGGGAGGGCTGGGCGTCCCTGCCTCTTCCCTGTGGATCCCCCGCCCTGGCAGGTGGGAGCGCCTATGCCTGGAGTGTTCAGCAGCAGCAGAATGTTCCCTCAGAAGGATTTCAGGTTCCTCAGGAGCCAGAGGATCTTCTTCATAAAAGAGGTGAAAAGGGAGATTAAAAAACCCTTAAAGCACCATTTAAAACTGGCTCATGCAAGGCAGTGGTGGTGGTGAACGCCTTTAATCCCAGAACTCGGGAGGCAGAGGCAGGTGAATCTCTGTAAATCTGGGGCTAGCGTGGTCTACAAAGTAAGATCCAGGACTGTTACACAGAGAAACTTTGTTTCCAAAAACAAAGCAAAAAAAAAAGGGGGTGGAGGAATTGGGAATTGGGGAGATGGCTCAGCAATTAAGAGCTCTTCCAGAACCTGGGTTCAATTCCCAGCACCCACATGGCAGCTCACAACTGTCTGTAAATCCTGTTCCAGGGAATCTGACACCTTCACACACACATGCATGAGGGCAAAACACCAATGTACACAAAATACAAATAAATAAATTATTCTTAAAAACTGGCTTTACACTTTTTAATTATTTTCACAGATTCTGAGTTCTAAAGATCAGTCAGATATGAAACAATGTATTTTCCTCCAAAAGTCATTTTCATACCCATCTAGTGTCACAGGCCTGTAATCCCAGCTACAGCTGAGGCAGGAGAATTTCAGTTTCAAGGCCAGTCTGGACAATTTAGTTCCCAATTTTATCTCAAAATAAAAAGTACAAAAAGGGGGGCTGGAGAGATGGCTCAGTGGTTAAGAGCATTGCCTGCTCTTCCAAAGGCACTGAGTTCAATTCCCAGCAACCACATGGTGGCTCACAACCATCTGTAAAGAGGTCTGGCGCCCTCTTCTGGCCTTCAGGCATACAGACAGAATATTGTATACATAATAAATAAATAAATATTTAAAAAAAAAAGTACAAAAAGCTGGAGGAACCTCAGACAATTCAGAGGTGGGTTACTTAATCAACGTTCGTGGGGCTCAGTCCTCAGTACTTCTCACACTAAGAAGTCAACATCATCCAGAAAAAAATAAGCTAAAAACCTACTTACTACAAGCCAAGGCGTGGTGGCTCAGGCTTGCAAGCCCAGCTTCTGGGAGGCTGAGGCAAGAGGATAGCCCACAAGTTCAAAGTCTTCCTGAGCCACAGAGTGAGACCCTATCTCATCTCAGCACCACAGAGAGAGAGAGAGAGAGAGAGAGAGAGAGAGAGAGAGAGAGAGAGAGAGAGAGCCAAACAGCAATGTGGCCTGTTCCCAGCCCCCAGGCTTACACTGACTACAGGAGCAGACAGGAAAGGGTGAGGACAGAGGGCAGAACTTGCAGCAAGCACTGAATGCTGTCTGCCGTCCGGGCATCCGGGAAGGCGCTGTTCCCCATGAGTGAACTGTTGAACTGAAGCTGTGGGCAACGCCATTTCTCACTTCGGGAAGAATGGTCCAGGCATTCGGAGAACCACAGAGGCTTCCGCAGTGAACTTCAGATATGGAACAGGAGACAGGAAGAAAGGGCCAGAGAGGTCAAGACAGACTTCTTGACCTTAGGAATTTAATGCCAACCTGAAAGCCAGAAAACTTTCACAAGGTTTTGACAGGGGTGTGACATCAGACTGGGGTTTAGGAAGGTCTTGGTGGCTACAGTGTGCAGCCTGCAAGGGAGATGGCTAAAGAGGCAAGACCTAGCGATGAGAAGAGAGGAAGGGAGCTGTGGAAGGGAAGAAAGGAAAAGTCCATTTGGTTGATGCTGAAGAGGCTGGCGCTACAAAAAGTGAGGGAGAGACACAGAAGTAATTTTCTTATTCTAGGCGGGCCAAAATGATCTTTCTGTCTATCGTCTACCTATGTGTCTATTATCTACCTATCATCTATGTCTGTCTTTCATCTATCTATTATCTATCTATACACCCATCCTATCATCTATCTCTATCTACCTATCTACCTACCTTTCTCTATCTATTGTCTGTCTATCTATCTATCTATCTATCTATCTATTTATCTATCTATCTATCATATATCTATCTATTGTTGGGAGAAACTGTTCATTCATTCCTGGCAGCTCAGACCTGAAATAATCACACAGAAACTATATTATTTGAATCACTGCTTGGCCAATCACTTAAGCGTGTTGCTAGCTAGCTCTTATATCTTTGGTACACCTCCATACCTGATGCACCTCAACACCTGGTGTGCTGCCACACCCAGTGCACCCCCACATCTGGTACACTGCCATACATACCTGATTCACCTCCATACCTGGTTCACCTCCATACCTGGTTCACCTCCATACCTGGTTCACCTTCACACCTGGTGCTACTCCACATCTGGTGTACTTCCACACCTTGTGCACCTCCCCTCCACACCTGGTGCACCTCCACACCTGGTTCTCCTCTACACCTGGTACACGCCCACACCTGGTGCACCTCCCCCCACCTGGTGCACTACCACTTTCAGTCCAACTCCACACCTGGCACACCCCGATATCTGGTGCACCTTCCCTCCACACCTGGTGCACTGCCATACCTGGAGAACCTTCCCTTCATACCTTTTGCCC
>NC_022028.1:53590863-53601354 GCF_000317375.1 Microtus ochrogaster | reverse complement strand
GATGGCCGCAGATCCTGGGAGACTCAGTAGGAAAGCCAGGAAGGAGGCTCTCAGGACCTCAGCTTTACTCTGGAACATTCTCCCCTCAGAGCACGGGTTGGGGATCTACGCTGATGACTGTGATCACAGGACAGTGAAGAGAACTGAGACAGATTGGGGACAGGTGAAACCCTGACACTGGCGGCTTCCTGTAGCCTGACTACACAGATGAAAAGACCGGGGAAACCAGCGAGGCTGGGTCAGCCAATCAGAGAAGCCGGAGAGCCGACCCGGCTGTTGCTGGGTAAAGGGGGCTGAAGAGGAGGAAGTTTTCTGAAGCTGACAGGGGTTGGGGTGGGGGCTGTCGGGGTGGAGACTTGAGAGGGTGAGGCACCCACCCTCCTGGTGCTGGGTGTTTGTACTGGAGTCTGCTGCTAGATAGAAAGTCTCCCACGTTCCCCACACCACTGTCACCCTGGCCACCAGATCATCTCTGATGTTTCCTCCACTGTTTTTCAATATTTTTCATTTCATTTTATGTGTATGAGTGTTTGGCCCGTGTGTATGTCTGGGCACCGCATGCCTGCCTGGTGCCCACAGAGGCCAGAAGACGGTGCCGGATCCCCTGGAACTGGAGTTACTGACTGCTGTGAGCCGCTGTGTGGGTGCTGGGAACCGAAGCCAGTGTTCTCCACAGGAGCGGCAGGTGCTCACCGCTCAGCCGTCTCTTTAGTCCTCCACCTTACTGCTGAGCGGGTTCCTCACTGAACCTGGAGCTTGTTGGCCGCCTGGACTGTGTCCAGCAGGATCTGTCTTCCTTGGCCTCCCTGGCACTGGGGTTACACGTGTGGCCGGGATCTAGGCTCAGGTTGTGTGCTTTCGTGGTAAGCTCTTCCCTGACTGAGCCATCCCCCTGCTGTGTGACTCGTGACCTCGTGTGGCTGCGTTTCCTCAGCTGCAGGAGCTGCGCCAGCCTCGGTTATGCCGTGCGGGTCTGCATCGCTTCCTCCGTCTGTCGAGGGACTGCGACAGGGCTGACCGAATGATTCCCCCATCAGGTCAGGACGCCCCCTGAGTCAACTCTGTTTCACCTCCACAGACACCTGGCATTAGGAGGTTGTCGGGGCCATGTGGCTGCCCTCGATTGGGTGACAAAGAAGCTCATGTGTGAGACCAACGTCAAGGAAGCGGTGCGGGACATCCAGTCAGTGCTCCCAATCGATGGGAGTGGGTCGGCAGTTCCCAACTGGGTGATGCCCTGTGGTCCTGGCTCCATGGAACTCCTCCCCCTTTCTATCCAGCTTCCCCCTTTCTGAGCTCCTGGGTGTTCAGTGTCTGTCTGTCTGTCTAGCAGAGAAGTGGCAAGGAGACTCCAGTCAAGAGCCTGGGGCCCTAGAGAATTGAGGTTTAGTTTCACAGACTCCACATACCTAATTTTTTATTTTCTTCTCTTAATGGAGGTCTATATGGTAACATTTTCTTTATATTTTAATATCTATATAAGGAAATGATGCCAACATAATATTTCTCCTCTTTCTTTTTTGTCTTTCTTTTTTTTTGGTTTTTTCGAGACAGGGTTTCTCTGTGGCTTTGGAGCCTGTCCTGGAACTAGCTCTGTAGACCAGGCTGGTCTCGAACTCACAGAGATCCGCCTGCCTCTGCCTCCTGAGTGCTGGGATTAAAGGCGTGCGCCACCATTGCCCGGCCTCTTTTTCTTTTTTTTAGATTTATTTATTATGTATACAGTGTTCTGCCTGCACTCCAGAAGAGGACACCAGATCTCATTACAGATGGTTATGAACCACCATCTGGTTGCTGGGAATTGAACTCAGGACCTCTGGAAGAGCAGCCAGTGCTCTTAACCTCTGAGCTACCTCTCTAGTCTTGTTTGTTTGTTTTTCAAGATAGAGTTTCTCTGTGTAGCTTTGGAGCCTGTTCTGGAACTCGCACTATAGACCAGGCTGGCCTTGAACTCACAGAGATCCTCCTGCCTCTGCCTCCTGAGTGTTGGATAATGTTTTCTTTACCAGAATTTGTGGCCTCACAGGATTCAGCTATAAGTTATAAAGTAGGGAATGATCCCCTTTGGAAGTTGATGAAAATATTCATGATAAACACGACATAATCAGGTATTTTTAGGAGGTTGGGCTTTGGTAGTTATGTCTCTCGCGTTGTTTGCCAGTCTGTTCTATCCCCTCAGGGCTGACTGTCTTGAAGGAGTTTGAGCTCTATTTCTGTCACGTGACCTTCACAATGCCGTTGTCAGGTGGTTTATAACATCTGCAGACGTCCAAGTCCCCAATCAAACTCCTTAAAATCAGATGTTTACACAGTTGTGGGTGTGCCTTACTCCTAGGTTGGGGACCCCTGTAAGGAATCCTGGGGAGGTGCCCTGGGACTCCTGTACCCTCCAGGACCAACAGACCTCTGAGAGAAAGACGATGCGGGTAGGTGGTTCTCCTGAACATGCCCCTGGGCAGTGGCAAAGCAGACAGATCCCGGACTGTCTGATGCTAGGATGCTGACAGTACACGCTATAGAAGTCAGGCCAATGCATCACCTTTCACACCCTAAGATGGCGCTTGCTCCATCCCCTGTCCGGTGAGGGCGTGCGAGGCGGTGGGATTGGAGGAAGGAGAGTCCCCGAGACGACGGCTCAGCAGCCCGTCTCACCGCACTCAGAACAGAGCACACATTCCCCCCAAATCTCACGACGCACCCCAGGTTATCAAAGCAAGCGTCAGTGTCCTCTCTCCTCCGACGCCATCCCACCTGCACCACCCACTAGGTGGTCAGGCCTCTGCCGCCATCTACCCAGTGACTGGTGACTCATAGGAAGCTCAAGCCTGATTGGTTCTTTCCTCAGACTCTGTCTGATTCTGGGGTCATAGCAGACAACTTTAGCCACCGTCTCTACTGTTCACCTGGCAGCCCGGCTTAGGGAGGCCTCCATCCCCTGCTACTATTTCCTCCCCTCACCCACCCTTCCAGCTCCACGATGGTCCCGGGGCTCCCTGTGGCCCCCTGGATAGCAGTTTTGACGGTGTTGCTGAGCAGAGGGATCCAGAGTGGGGCTCCTCCAGGTAAGACGGAGCACAGCGGCGACTCCGGAGGGTCTGGCTCAGGACCGTCCCCTCATAGACGTGGGGCTTCTCCTACAGCCTTCCTTCCCAGCTAGAAAAGCAGGCTCACCTCCCCACTGCTGTTCAGTCAGTGTGTCCCACGCCCAGGCACATAGACACAGTGAACCAGGCAGAGGTGTTGGGGGTTGACATACATGTCTTATGGACAACGGGCCCAGAGCTCTAGATTGCGTTCACAGGGCAAGGTTTATGGAGAGGTCAGAAGTCTCTGCCTCCTGGGTTTCCCCACACCCCCAACACAGCCTCGAAGGAACTCAGTCACCCGACTGACTTAGACCACTAATTGAGAGAAGGCGAGGCGGGCTGAGGCTCTGCCCCAATAGTGTTCTTGTGCAGGCTGACTTCCTGAGACCCTCACTAGTCTTGGAGTGGGCTGAGAACTGTGGGAGAACAAGATGAGGGTGTGCAGACACGTGAGAACGGAGTGTAGGTGACCGGCCAGCCTGCTCACGGAAGACCCGCCCCCCCTCCGTCCCCCTCCCCTCCGCTCAGGCCCGTGCGGTGCTGTGGCTGATAGTTTCTCAGGAAGCCTCTTCCGTCTCCAGATTTACTCTGAGCACTGTAGGAAGAGCTGTAAGCACTAAGCTACCACATCCTGGGATGGACCTAAAATGCAGTGCCTTTGTTTAGGCTGTTTTTCTGGAACAACTGCATTGAACCCCTGAGTCCAGACCTTGAGCCCCAGGGTTTCTCCTGAGATATCAGGTGTACTTGCTGAGGAAGGCGAGAGGACCTGTCCTTGCTGGTCACTTAGGGACCCGCTCGGCTGTGGAAGCTGTGCCTTTAAGGTCCTGGCAGTCAGAGAGTGATGTCACCAAAGGAAAGGGCTTAGCAGCTGGGGAGGGAGACCCTGCACGGTTAGGTTCTATCTGCTTCATGGCTACCTTCCATTTACAAAGGTTAAGTACTGCCAAAGAAAAGTTTGAAAGCTATGTTCCTTGCTTGTAAACATGTTATATAGGAGGAATAAAAACTAATGAATTAAAATGAGAAGACCTGCATGCAGGGTGGGGCAGGCAGACAATGAGCAGGTGGCTGGGGAAGGGGAGCGATGGCCCCGGGCTCTGGGCTGAGTGAGAGAGGCCTGCCTGGGAGGCAGGTCAGGACTTCTGAACAGAGTGTGGGTCTGGCTCTTACGGTACCCTTAGATTTTCCCACCCTTCCCCTGTCCTCTGGCCCAGCTGGGCAGGTCCTTCTGAGCCCACCAGGATGAGCCAGTTGTTCTGGCATTGCTATGGTGATGGGGAACACCAGAGCATCCATCCCATAGTTGTCTCTCCCTGCACCTGCACTCCGGGTTTGTTTGCTCTTGACCTCATGGTGTTTCCCAGTGTCTGTAGCTACAGCAAACAGTGCTGATTTGTCTGGGCTCTGGGCTCCTGTCTTTGGCTTTAGCCTCCTTCATCTCTGTCACCCCTGACAAGGATAGAAAAAGTCAATTAATTAACAAGCATCTCATGTCAAATGCACTGGCCGTCCACCAGTGTGTTAACCTCGCAGCTCAGAAGCTGTGGGGTGGAGCAGACTTGGCCTTAACTTCTGGTGTCTTCTGTTGTTACAGTTTTTTGAGAGTCCAGGCTGGTCTCCAGCTTTCCACAATGCCCCTGCCTCAGTTTCTCCAGTGCTGGAATTGCAAGCATACTCCACCAAACCAACACACAATATGCTTTTAAATGAAGTGATACCTTATTTAGTTTAGTTTAACGTGTTTATTAGTTGCAGTGCTGGGAATGGGACTCAAGGCAAGCCTACCTCGCTGAGATGCTCCTGGCCCCAGGCTACTGTTTAGAAAACACGGTAATGAACGGTTTAGAGCTCCCTCTTGTGGTACAAACGCGATCGTCTGTTTAATCTTCTGATCTGGACGGATTGTGTTGGAGCCCATTGTTGGGCGCAGAAAGAAGGCCGGAATTGCTTTGAGATGGTAATTTGCAGGGGGTGGAACGTGAACAACCACACCATCTCCGCTTCCCCCGTTTGAGTAAGAACAGACAGACCCACAGAGGCTCGCACAGGGCAGACAGACCGGACCCACACTGCTGGCGGCTCCTAGGAAGAGAGGGAGGGTTCCCATGCCCCTTTCATAACAGTTACCCGGCCTCTAGGAACCAGGGGACCCATAGGGCTCTGCTCTGGTGATTTTCAGTGAGTAAGGTGATTTTCAGTGAGTAAGGTTCAATATCCACCCCTCCCCCCCAGACCTGGTTGCCCCAAATTTTACGGCAATCTTCCCGTCTCTGCATCCTTAGCTCTGGGACTCTACGTGAGCCATACTATGCTGCTATTCCAGATCTTTTAAAAACTGATTTCATATTTTTTAATATTTATCTATTTATTTATTATGTATACAATATTCTGTCTGTGTGTATGTCTGCAGTCCAGAAGAGGGCACCAGACCTCATTACAGATGGTTGTGAGCCACCATGTGGTTGCTGGGAATTAAACTCAGGACCTTTGGAAGAGCAGGCAATGCTCTTAACCTCTGAGCCATCTCTCCAGCCCCTGATTTCATATTTTTTATTTACTTATGTGTGTGGGTGTTTTGCCTGCATGCTGTTGTGCACCATATGTGTGCCTGGTACCAACAAAGGTCAGAAGAGGGCATTGGACTCCCTAGAACTGGAGTTGCAGGTGGTTGTGAGCAGCTCAGTGAGAGGTGCTGGGAATTGACCCCAAGTCCTCTGTGAGAGCGTCAAGTATGTTTGTTTGTTTGTTTGTTTGTTTGGGGGAGGTGGTTTCGAGACAGGGTTTCTCTGTGGTTTGGAGCCTGTCCTGAAACTCGCTCTGTAGACCAGGCTGGCCTTGAACTCACAAAGATCTGTCTGCTTCTGCCTCCCCAGTGCTGGGATTAAGGGCGAGCACCACCACCACCTAGGACATCAAGTGTTCTTAACTGCTGATCCATCTCTCAAGCCCTAATCGGTTTCTTAAGTTATCATGCACAGAGGTGAATTTCCTCATGGTGTTTCTACACATGCTGTCCACACCTTTTAAGACCAAGCCTTCCCACGTACAGTCACAGAAGGTGAAATAAATAAATAGCTCCTTAGCTTTTAGACTAAGACGTTTTATGCTATATCTTATATTTATGGATTTATTTCTGCATTCCCAGCATGCAGGAGTAGTCAAGACATTGGCACAGACAGGAAAGCACCTTGTTATGGGGAAGAGAAGGGGAAAGGGGAGGCTCCTGGTGGAGGTGACATTTGACTGTGTCCAAGGTGGCCAGGTCAGGCAGGAGTCCCCACAGATAGAAGAATCAGTGCCTCTCCCAGGACCCCAAACCCTCCCCTGCAGCCTCACTTCTTAGGGACTCCTGGTGGCCCCATGTGAAGTGTCACCCAACCCAGCAGCTCACAGAACTGTAACCTCAGCGCCTCAACCCTTCTCACAGGTACTGGTGTCCCCTCAACAGGGAGTCCCTTTATGCCCTGTGAACCTCACCATGAGGCAGCCAACGCCTAGGGAGCTGCTGGAAGAGGAAGGCTGTGTGTGTGTACCCACGCAGGAGAGAGTTTTTACCTGCATGTATGTTTGTGCATCACTAGTAGTGTGCCTGGTGCCACTGGACCCCAGACGCAGGCTTTGATCTCCTGGAACTGGCGGTCCAGATGGCTGTGAGCCACCATATGGGTGCAGGGTCCTCTGCAGGGGCAGCAGTGCTTTTAACCACCCAGCCTCCGTCCAAGCCCCAGATCATTTCTTTTTGAATGTGTGGTCATTGATAGTGTCCCATGCTCCAGTGGATGGCCCTACAGCCGTGCACGCACTGGCAGCACTCACTAAACTTAGAGGGAGAGAGAGAGTAAGACAGAAAGAGGAGGAGAGAAAGTGGGAGAGAGAAGCGAGAAGGAGGACAGAGGAAGAGAAAGAGAGAGGGAAAGGGCGGGGTCCCAGCGCCCCAGGACTCGGCTTCTGATGCCCGCAGAGAACCACCTGCTGCGCGCGCTGCACGAGTGCTACGCGGAGAGCAACGGGACGCAGCGCTACATCATGAGGTGCATCTTTGACCGCGAGGAGTTCATGCGCTTCGACAGCACCGTGGGCGAGTTCCGCGCGCTCACCGCCATGGGGCGGCCGTGGGCCGAGTCCTGGAACAGCCAGAAGGACTACATGGAGCGACGGAGGGCCGAGGTGGACACGGTGTGCAGACACAACTACGAGCTGAACCAGGCCTTCACTGTGAAGCGCCAAGGTGAGGTCCGGGTGGAGAACAAATCCAGGCGGGCGCTGCAGCAGCAGCCCCGGGGGACCGACCGGGTGGAAGCAGGGGGAGCCTTGGGGAAAAGGGGCCAGAGCAAGATTATGAACAGAGGTGGGAATAGGCAATATCAAGAGCGTTGTTGCGGCCCGTAACCAGCAGGCTGTAGGGTGAAGGAAGCCAGGCCATGGACAATCACAGGGGACTGTGGGGAGATGGGCATCAAGTGCCACCTCCCAGCAGCACAGGCCTTGTGCAGCCGACACGGTAGGGGTGGGGAGGGGGGGAGGGGGACTCAGGCCTCAAGTACAGATGTAGGAGGGTCTGCCGGGTGAGGTCATCTAGGAAGACCAATCAGTAAAGAGAATAAAGCTGAGTCCTGGGGACAGCGGACTGGTGCTGACTAAGGGGCAGTAGTCCCTGTGAGGAGACAGGAAGTGAAGCAAACAGGGGGCAGAGAAGTGTCACAGGTATACAGGATAACAGACAACAGGGGGCCAACAGTCAGAAGTCGGCAGAAGCTGAGGGATCGGGAAATCGGAGAGAGCTGACAGGGGGTAGACACTGCGGTGGGGGGGGGGGTAGACACAGCGGTCAGAGAGTCAGGGAGAAAGATGAGCTGTGCGGGACTCCGCAAGGCTGGGAGAAAAGAGCCCTGGCTCCGAGCCCCTCAACTTTTGGAGTGAAGGAGCCTGGTAAGCATCCCGAGGAAACCTGAGGAGAAGTGGGGAGCCCTCCGCAGGCACAGTGGGGACACGCCTTTAATACTCTCTTTAGAAATCGGGACTCCCAGTCATCGGCTAAGCCCTGACTCCCAGGAATGAGTGAGAACCCGGACAGACTGGGAAAGAATCGGAACAGTGACCTGAGCTGTGGGGTTGCCCTCAACTGCAGGCTGGCACCCTTTCCTTCAGTGTGCTCGGTTGCCAGGATGCAGAGAGCCCTGAGTGAATCACCCCAGAGTGTCCCGACTCGCTCTGCTCCGCACCGCCCAGATCCACACTTGGCGCTCCGCACCGCCCAGATCCACACTTGGCGGCGCTGAGGTCCAAGGAGGGACGGTGCTAAGTGCTGGCAGACCCTGAGTGCGGCTGTTGAGACCGGCTCAGTGTGTAACCCAGGCTGGACTAGAACTCACCACCCACCAGACTCAAGAAAGTCCTAGGATTGTAGCCGGGTGTGCCCCACACGGAACCGTTGTAGAAGCAGGCAGTGTCAGGGCTGCAGCTGTGTTCTCAGAGTGCTAAGTGAGCTGGGAAGAGAAAAGGCTGGAGCAGTGGATAAGGAATTAACATCCTAGCAATAATAATGACGGCGTTAATTATGAGAGGAAAGACCTTTGCAGTTTAATCTTAAAATTACTCAAACTAAATAACCAAATAATCAATAAAAACAAAACAAAATGAGCAAGAGTTATGAAATTTATTTCTTTTCTTTTTAAAAAATTTTATGTGTGCAGGTGTTTTGCTGGCGTGTCTGTCTGTCTGTCTGTGCACACTGTATCTGTATCTGTTGGTGCCCGAGGTGGCCAGAAGAGGCTATCAGATCCCTTGGAACTAGAGTTCCAGATGTGAGTTGCCATATGAGTGCTGGGAATTGAACCTGGGTCCTCTGGGACAGTAGTCGGTGCTCTTAACTGCTGAGCCATCTCCACCCCACTCCCCCTTGAGAAAGGATCTCTGTAACTCCGACTGTCCCTAAGTTATGGGTTTTTCCTCCTTTTTGCCTCGGGAATGCTTGGATTCACAGGAGTGCATCGCTGCACCCGTCTGGACTAGGTGTCTAGTGTGGGTAACTGAGAAGATTCTAGAAACAATCATATAGATGCTCAGTGGCCATTCAGCATGCAGCCATAAGACATGGGAAATCTCTTGTCTTCGTGAATATATTTTTTGAAGTAGAAAGTCCCTTAGGCCTGTAGATTTAGCTCTAGTGGCCCCTAGAGGCCAGTTGTGTTACTACAGGCACAAAACAGGCAAGCTTGAAGTCCAGGAATTCAAATGGAGGGATGGAATTGAATGAAGAACTGTGGAGTTATGGAAGTGACCCAAGTGGCTCTAAAAGGGCATCTCCTTGAGTTTCTAGCAGTGCGGGCAGCCTGGCCTGAGGACAACGGACACTGTGAGGAGCATGCCCCCATTGTCGGAAGCGTGCCCCATTGTCAGGAACGTGCCCCATTGTCGGAAGCGTGCCCTATTGTGAGGAGTGTGCCCCCATTGTCAGGGTGTTGATGTAGATACTAGGTGCAGATACTAGAAACAGAAAGGCCTTGGGGCCAGGACTCTGCCTGTGGAAATCCCCCTGCACCAGTCTTTCTGCATGGCAGGTTACTGTTTTCTAGCCTCTAAGGGGAGGAGCAACTTGGTGGCAGGCATCCAAAAGCAGCAGCTCTCTGGAGGGCTGTGAGGTCACAGGGAGTGGACAGCAGGCATGGAGGCTGAGTTTGAGCATCAGGGGGAGTGGACGAGGGGAGAGACATGCAGAGACCTCCCTCTGTGCCTGACTTCCTGAGCACCCACAAAACAGAAGAGGAAGTTGGGAGTGGTTGAGAATTCTCACACACGGAGCTCAGCGTGCTGTTTCAGAGGTGTTGCTGTGAACAGTGAGGTCTTGGAGATTATACCGACCCAAGGTTGTAAAATACATAGATTGTTTTATGAGTCCCATGAGACTTGTCTCGTGTGTTAGATTAGGGGCAGGCTGGGAAGATGGCTCCACGGTTAAGAGTGAGCTCTGCTCTAGCAGGAGGCCCAAGTGTGGTTCCCAGCACCCATGCCAATGCCACAAGCACCTGTAATTTCTGGCCTCCTCAGGCACTGCATCCTCGTGCACAAACCCACACACAAGCACGCCTATAAACATAATTCAATTTTTGAAATGTTTGAAAACATTTAAAATAGAAAGGCAACGAATGCTTTTGTCCTTACATTAACTTCAAGAAATTATTCAAGGAGCTGGTGAGGTGGCTCAGTGGTTAAGAGCACTGACTGCTCCTCCAGAGGACCCAGGTTCAATTCCCAGCACCCACATGACAGCTCGCAGCTGTCTGTAGCTCCAGTTCAAGAAAATCTGACATCGTTATACCAATGCGCATGAAATAAAGTTGTTGGTTTTTAAAAAAAGAAAGAAAGAAAGAAATTATTCAAGGGCTGGAGAGATGGCTCAGTG
>NC_022028.1:53577665-53590298 GCF_000317375.1 Microtus ochrogaster | reverse complement strand
AAAAAAAAAAAAAAAAACAACAACAACAACCAACAACCCTGGAACTCACTCTGTAGTCCAGGCTGGCCTCGAACTCACAGAGACCCACTGCCTCTGCCTCCCGAGTGCTGGGATCAAAGGTGTGTCCCACAGAGTCACACTCTCACATGCCACTCCTTTCCCACTCCTAGTTCAGCCTAAGGTACACGTGTCACCCTCCAAGAAGGTCAGCCTGAAGCACCACGACCTGCTGGTCTGCCACACCACAGACTTCTACCCAGGCAGCATTGGAGTCCGCTGGTTCCGGAATGGCCAAGAGGAAACTGCCGGAGTCGTGTCCACCAACTTGATCCGAAACGGGGACTGGACCTTCCAGATCCTGGTCATGCTGGAGATGACCCCTCAGCCGGGAGACGTCTACACCTGCCACGTGGAGCACCCCAGCCTGCAGAGCCCCGTCACCGTAGAGTGGAGTGAGTCACCCTGGGGACCCTCCTCGATCCTCATTCTGTAGAGCCAGCAGCACCCTGGCTCATGGTCCCCGATACTGCCCTAAGTGTTTGCATGTGGGGTCTTGACCGTCCCCGTACTTCCTAGAGGCCCCCAAAGTTGGTTCTGAGCTGGAGGCCTGAGAGGAGAGCCTGTCCCTGGCCTGCGGATCTGCCCTTGTCAGAAGTCTAGGGAGGCAGACATCCCCTGCCCCGCCCTCACACTGGGCCTGACTTCCTCATTCTGTCTGTAGTCTGTCCTTGTCTGAGAGGCAGCTGCCAGAATCCACACTCGTGCCCATTAGAAGACACCAGCCTAGGCTAGATCTCGGGGCCCTTCTACATGTTCTCCCCCACAGTGTGTCCCTCTTGGTGACCCTTGTTTTGGTATCCTGCTCGCTACCAGAGGGCAGTCAGGGGTGGTGTGCCTGCAGAGAGGACACAAACCCTGAATTCTCCTTTCCAGAGGTCGGGTCTGACTCTGCCCGAAACAAGACGCTGACGGGAGTGTGTGGCCTGGTGCTGGGACTCCTCTTCCTGGCGGTGGGCATCACCATGCAGTTGAAGCGCAAGAAGGGTGAGTGTGTGGAGCCGCTGCCTCTAATGCCAGCACAGGCAGGAGGGTCGCAGGTTCAAGGCCTGCCTGGGTTACACAATGAGCCTCGGTCTCAGCCCAGACACCGAAGATGTGAAATGAAGAATCCAGGCAGGTGGCTAGAATCCTAGCAAGTGGCTGAGGCTAGCCTAGAATCCAGGCAGATGACTGGGGCTAGCTTAGAATCCTGGCAGGTGACTGGGCTAGCCTTTCCCCGATACACCTTCCTGTCTACAGAAGAGTCAAAGGCAGAAAAGTGATATTGGAGAGTTCTAGAAGCTCTGGAACTGGTATCAGAGCAAAGTTGTCCTGTAAGGAGAAAGGAAACCCCAGCCTGGGGTCTGACCACGAGGTTACAAGGTCCCCAGGTTCCTAGGCTTCTTGCAGTGAAGGAGGTGTGGAGGGATGGGAGGCTCTCTCACCATCGGAGGGGACTTCACAGCTGAATGCCTTCCCGTTCATCCCCTCATTCAGCTCAGCTGAGATCTCCAGGATCTCCGTGAGCAGGTAAGATGCTGTGTCTGTCTCCTTGTGGTCAGAACATCTCAGACCTGAATTCCCCTCTCAGGCTCGGCCCCTGAGGGGGTATGGGGAAGAGTGGGGCTCCCACCACTGAGGAAGGAAGCTGAGGTAAGTTCTTACAAGTTTACACTCAGCCTTTTTAAAGACTACTTAGTTTTATTTTGAGGGTGAAAGCTTGTATCCATGTGTGTCTGTGCACCACCTGCATGCTGGTGCCTGCTGAGGCCAGTAGAGGGCGTCAGATCCCTTAGAACTAAAGTTACAGATGGTTGTGAGCCACCATGTGGGTGCTGGGAACTGAACCTGGGTGCTCTTAACCCCTGAGCTGTCTCTCCAGGCCCCAACACTGTCTTACAAGGTCTTAATTTCTCTGTCCTCAGACTTAAAGGAAGAGAAGACAGAATCACAGTGACATGTTTTCCTCCATAGTGCTTAGAAAAAAGCTATTTCTGAGTCATAAACAGATGCACGCGCACACACAGATGCACAGACGCACACATGCACAGACACAACACACACACATGCATGCATGCACACACACAATGGGGTCTGGAAACTAGTGACATTTTTCAAGGGCATGTCCTCACTGATCTCTTCCTCCGACCAGGTTCCACCTTCCATGGTGTCCACCAGCTCCGACAGTCCACAAACTGAGCAGAGGCTGGAGAGACGGCTCAGCAGTCAAGCACTTGAATTCCAGAGGCCCCTGGTTCAGTCCCCAGCATCCACGCGCAACAGCTTTCAGCTGTCTGTAACTCCAGCCCCAAAGGACATGTTCTTCTGCCATCCGTGAATACACACATGCACACATAAATACAAACAGAAATAAATCCATCAAAGGGCGAGTCCACTGACAAGCTCCAAGCCATCGATCTGTGAGCCTTTGGGAAGCCTTCCAGATCCAAACCCTAACTTCAAACATGGCCTTAGAATGACCCAGTAGCTGCCACTGTAATGATCTGTCCTGTCCCTTTAAGAGACAAGCCACGGCCCCCTCCGTGAGGCAAGCTGATCTTCAGCTTCCAGCCTGAGTCCCTTCCTTTTTTGTCTCCCACTCGAAGAGGCAGCTTCTGTCTCTCCCTTCTCCCCACTTCTCCCCTTCCCCCTCTCTGTCTCTCTCTGTCTCTCTCTCTGCTCTTCTCCCTTCCCTTCCATAACCCACTAAATAAATATCCAACCTCACTCTGCATGGTGTACCTATCCATGTCTCTGTCTCTTGCCCACGTGGCTCCCTGCCTGGGACCAGGCGCCTTCAGAGACCTGCAATGTGGTCTCACGGCATGCCCATCTGTCTGTCTCTTCTTGTGGGACTTGCTGCCCATTGTGGCCCACTGCAGCCACTTGGGGAACTGCACCATCCCTGCCTGGGACTGGCTGCTCTCGGGACCAGCTGCCCACTGCCTGCCCCCACTCGGAGACCTGCAGCATGGTCTCATGGCCTGCTGCCCACTGCAGCCACTTGGGATCCACAGCATTTTATTTTTCCATTGCAGCCACAGTGGGCAGACTAGGTTTATAATCTTTGTCTAAGGCTGTCTGAGTGGGCTTTATGGGAATGGGTGCAAAGATGATGCTAGAGAATTGGAGAAATGAAATCACTGCAGAATGCAGGGCAGATGGAGGTAAAGCAACTCTTCATGGCTCATCAGCCCCCAGAATCTCAATCCTCAGAGCATAACAGACCCATTAGCAAGCTGATAAAGTTACAGAGGAAGCCAGCCCCAAGTGGTCAGATTACCAAACACTGCCCAGTTCTGCAGACACAGAAGCCACCGAATGTCACCAAATCACTGTTGTGGTTTGATTGTGAGATATCCACATGGGGTCGTGAGTGTAAGATGTCCCATACGGGCTCATGGATTTGCACACTTAGTTTCCAACTGGTGGTGCTATTTGAGACTCACAGAATCTTTAGGCGATGGAGCCTTGCTGGAGGAAGTGGAGCACTGGAGAGCTGGTCTCAAGGTTTTACAGCCCAGCCCACTTCCTGTTTGCTGTCTAGTTCTTGACTGCTGACCAGTGTGACCAGCTGTCTTGTGCTATGGCCACACCCCTTCCACAGTGATGACCTGACTCCCTCAGAACTGTGAGGTGCTGTAAACCCCTCGTCCCTCAGGAGCTTCCCCTCAGGGTTCTGGTCACAGTGTGAGAAGAGGGATTAATAGAGACTCTAAGACAAAGAATGCATAAGATTTAAGAACTCACTTCCTGGGGCTGGAGAGATGGCGCAGTGGCTAAAAGTACTTCCTGCTCTTGCAGAGGGCTCAGTTTGAATCCCAGTGCCACATCAGGAGGATGACAACCATCTGTAACTCCAGCTCTGGGAGTCCACCCTCTGACCTCCACCCTCTGACCTCTACCCTCTGACCTCCACCATCAGCTGCATGCACTTGGTGCAATAAACTCACAGGAGCGTGCATGTGTGTTCGTGTACATACACACACACATACACACACACACACACACACACACACACACACACATACACACACACACACGAACACTCCTCCTTTGACATATTCTCTGAGACCGAGGACCTTTGCCTGAAACCAAGGTCCTCTCACAAGATGAGATGAATCCCAAGACCCTTCCTCCTAAGTCTTCTGTAGCACCGGTGTCTGGGGACACTTGCCACTGTAGTAAAAACATTTTACACAAAGATAATATTTAAGACTCCTAAGCCAGGCATATTGATGCCTACCTGTAATCCCCAACCCTTGGGAGGCAGAGGCAGGAGCATCATTTACAGGTTTGATGCCAGCCTGGGCTACGAAGTGAGATTCTGTGATGTGGGAGTGTCCTATATCAATCTGTTGATTTCATTGGTTAAGCAATAAAGAAACTGCTTGGCCCTCATAGGTTAAAACATAGGTGGGTGGAGTAAACAGAACAGAATGCTGGGAGGAAGAGGAAGTGAGCTCAGAGAGACACCATGCTCCCCTCTCCTGGGCAGACACACGCTATGAAGCTCCGACCCAGGATGGATGTAGGCTAGAATCTCCCTGGTAAGCCACCTCGTGGGCTACACCAGATTATTAGAGATGGGCTAGTCCAGGTGCGAGAGTTAGCCTAGAAGAGGCTAGATAGAAATGGGCCAAGCAGTGTTTAAATGAATACAGTTTGTGTGTTGTTATTTCAGGCATAAGCTAGCAGGTGGCCTGGGTGCTGGGGACGCAGCTTCGCCGCTCATATTACAACAATTCTGTCTTCGAAGAAAAGAGAAGCAATCCACTAAGACTGCAGTAAACCTTCAATAAGAAGAGCCGGCCTCTGCCTGGTTTCCAAGAGGAGATGTGGACACAGCAGGACAGTGTGTCACCATGAGCCCCACACTTGCTGGAGTGTTCATGGCTTCTGAGCCCTTCAGAGACGGAAGAGGCTGGGGTCACGACCTTCACAGGAGCTGCGGGATCGTGGAACATGACAGGCACTCTCTCACCTCCTGTGCCTGGGACAGCCTCGGACAGCTCAGGCACAGGTTAACAGTGCATACCAGCAGGGGCTGACAGAATTACCTCCGCAGAGGGGAGGGAGCCATTTGGTTTTCACTGAGGCTAAGACCTGAATAGTTCCTGCATCTGGGCTGCTACCTGTTCTTCATTTAGGGTGTTGTCTGATGCCATTCTCCACGAAACATGAATAAACACCTCCTCACCCCAGATAGAAAACCAACAAAGAAAGCCCAAGGTGGGGCACCAATGGCTTAAGTCTTTTGGGGTTTCTGTGGAGTGTGGATGCGAGATTTCTTACAGTCAATGACAGCTACACCATCAAGAACCCACTCCAGCATTGGTGATGGCTTGTGAAACTAGAAAGCTGGGGTGCAGGGCACAGCTTGCCAGCAGCCTGATGTGCTGGAGTCTCTTCCGGCAGCTCAGTGGGTCCGAGTGCCCCCAGCAGTTCTTTCTGCTCAGATGCACTTGAAGGGAAGGACCTGGGAAATCTGGTCAGCTTCAGGGGCTTCCTAGAGCTTTTGAGTTGTTCATGTTCTGAGCTTTTTTGTTGTTGTTGTTTGGTTGTTTTTCTGTTTTGGTTTTTTGTTTTGTTTTGTGTTTTGTTTTTAGAGACAGGGTCTCTCTGTGTAGCTCTGGTTGTCCTGGAACTCTCTCTGTACAGGTTGACTTTGAACTCGTGGAGATCCGCCTGCCTCTGCCTCCTGAGTGCTGGGAATAAAAGCGTGCACCACCACTGCCCGGCCACTTCCTGGCTTTTAAGGGGTCTCCCTGCAGGATTGACAGCCCCCCTTTAGACCAGTTTGAGTTTTAACACTTCCGTACAAATAGAATGTTACACAACAAAGGACCAGAGAGACAGCCCACAAGGCTACTTCCCATGAAACCGCCATTAAATAACGATAGGACGGTTATGAGCATCCAAGTCTCTGTGATGTCACCTCCCCCCAGCAAACTGGAGGCTCTCAGAAGCTCTCCAGGAAGAAGGTGGCACTGACTTTCACAGTTCTGCTCTATCAGGCTCACAGGAACAGCGGCCACACGCCTCAAACCTGAGTCTCTACCCTACCACATAGAAACGTCTTTGGGAGGCAGCCGGAGCCTTGCTCCTCCCTCCCTCCCTTCTCTCCACTCCCACTGAGCCTGATCCACATGAAACCGCATGTACCCAGCCAAAGCAGAGAGCAGGGAAGGCCCCGGCCTTCTAGGATATACAGTGTTCCAGGCAACAGCGGCCCAAGTGTGTTGTTCTTCATGGTTTTGTTCTGTTGTTTCACATTGTTTGTGGTAGGGTTCATACTGTAGCCAGACTGCCCTCTAACTTACAACATAGCTCAGGCTAACCTCAGACTAAGCAATCCTCCTGCCTCAGCTGATGTGGGATTCCCCTTTGTATACCATGATTACCATTGGTTAATAAAGAAACTGTCTTAGGCCTGTGCAAGGCAGAACTTAGGTAGGTGGGATAACTATTTTTTTTTTTTTTTTGGTTTTTCAAGACAGGGTTTCTCTGTGGCTTTGGAGCCTGTCCTGGAACTAGCTCTGTAGACCAGGCTGGCCTCGAACTCACAGAGATCCGCCTGCCTCTGCCTCCCGAGTGCTGGGATTAAAGGCGTGCGCCACCATCGCCCGGCTTAGGTGGGATAACTAAACTGAATGCTGGGAGAAAGAAGGCAGAGTCAAGGAGAAGCCATGAAGCCGCTGCCAGAGACAGACATGCTGAAACTTTGCTGGTAAGCCACAGCCACGTGGCAATACACATATTAATGGAGATGGGTTAGTTTGGGATATAAGAGCTAGCTAGAAATATGCTTAAGCTATTGGCCAAACAGTATTACAAATAAAGTGGTTTCTGTGTGATTATTTCGAGTCTGGGCAGCCGGGAATAAGTGACCTTCTACAACACTCAGCCTCCCCGGGTTCTGGGTTTGCAGACATATACCGCCACCCTTGGCTTATAAGATTATTTTTAACCCATAAATCAGGAATGCCCAAAGCCAAGTAGCAGCTGCCAGGGTGTGACAGGCTAGGGGACCACCGCTTGGCAACTCCCCCCCCCCTTTATTCCTCCTCCTCTTCTAAGCCACCAACAGAACAGTGGGCTGTGGGGCTGTGTCACCGTCCTCCCCACAATTCTGTCCTATTCTGGCCTGTTCTGGTGACACCAATGTCTCCCTCTAATTTGAGGTTTCAGTTAAACTCAGAGACAAAAATCTTTCTAGATCCATTACCTCCTACAGCAGCTGGTATGGTCTGTCCCACTGTCCCAGATAGAACCACCGTGGAGCCTCAAAACCTTGGAGCACTTGCCACGGTCTTTCTGATTCTCCTTCATCCTCTCTCTCTCTCTCTCTCTCTCTCTCTCTCTCTCTCTCTCTCACACACACACACACACACACACACACACACACACACACACACGGAAATGTCCTCTGCCCCAAGCCATCAGAGCTACTGCCAGCACCCACATGCCTACACGTCAGGACACCCCAACCCCAGCGCCACCCCGGAATACCAGCTCAGACTCTCTGCCCTTCAGTCCCTCCCACCCTACCTGAGGGCCAGGCCCGAGGTTCCTAGAGAGAAAGGAGAGGCCACTGCAGGGAGAGGCTGTGAACCTGCCATGCAGCTGCCACTTGGCGGAGCTGCTTAGAACTCTCCGATCGGGTTGGTTGGCAGAGTAATTTTATAGTCTGTTGTGGGTTGGCCTGGGGACCTAAGTCCAAATGTAAAAGTTATTTGAGTAATGGTGTGGCATTGTTTCCATGGAGAAAAGCTGTTGGAGTTCAAAGCAAAAGTGATCTTTGGGGACACTCCCCTCTGTGCTCTATGGGTGACCTCTGCGGTTTAGTACCAGCTGCAGGGAGAGCCCTGGCCAAACCTCAACTTTGGCCCAGCTCTGCTGGGAATGAGTGTGGGTGGGGAGGATGAGCGTCTCTGGGGCCAGGGAGGGAGCCAGGGAGGGAGAGGTCTCTCTCCAGACTTAACTATAGACATGGAAAGGCACACGGATCCCCAAAGTTCCATCCACTGTGACACTGGGTAGATGAGATGATGACACACACACTTCAGTCCTCTTAGGGGCTGAGGAATAAGAAATAAATCGATAGGCAAAGAAGGAGAAAAGATTTCATCATATCATAGGCCTGCATTGCTCTGAGTTGTTTGTTTTTGAGACAGGGTGTAGCTCTGGGGCATGGAATTTGTGTAGACCAAGTTGGCTTTGAACTCAGTGATCTACTTGTCTCTGCCTCCCAATGCTTTTAAAGGCATGTGCCATCATGCCCCCAACTGGATCATTCTGATTACTTTGCAGTGGGGAAAGACAACTTAAGTAGTTGACAGGAGAGACAGAAAGGCAGAACTGGGGCATTCAGATGCAGGAGGGATCTCCACCTGTGCTGTCTGCACCTGCACTGTCTGCACCTGCAATGTCTGTGCCTGCACTGTCTGTGCCTGCACTGTCTGCACTTCCACTGTCTGCACCTGCGCTGTCTGCGCCTGCGCTGTCTGCACCTGCACTGTCTGTGCCTGCACTGGGGTCTCCACCTGCGCTGTCCGCACCTGCGCTGTCTGCACCTGCACTGTCTGCACCTGCGCTGTCTGCGCCTGCGCTGTCTGTGCCTGCGCTGTCTGTGCCTGCAATGTCTGTACCTGCACTGTCCGCACCTGCGCTGTCTGCACCTGCACTGTCTGTACCTGCACTGTCTGTACCTACACTGTCTGCGCCTGCAATGTCTGCACCTGCACTGTCTGCACCTGCACTGTCTGCACCTGCACTGTCTGCGCCTGCAATGTCTGTACCTGCACTGTCTGTGCCTGCACTGGGGTCTCCACCTGTGCTCTCTGCACCTGCAATGTCTGTGCCTGCACTGTCTGTGCCTGCACTGTCTGTGCCTGCACTGGGGTCTCCACCTGCGCTGTCTGCACCTGCACTGTCTGTGCCTGCGCTGTCTGCACCTGCACTGTCTGTGCCTGCGCTGTCTGCGCCTGCACTGTCTGTGCCTGTGCTGTCTGCACCTGCACTGTCTGCGCCTGCACTGTCTGTGCCTGCAATGTCTGTGCCTGCACTGTCTGTGCCTGCACTGTCTGTGCCTGCAATGTCTGTGCCTGCGCTGTCTGCACCTGCGCTGTCTGCACCTGCATTGTCTGCGCCTGCATTGTCTGTGCCTGCACTGGGGTCTCCACCTGCGTTGTCTGTGCCTGCATTGTCTGCACCTGCACTGTCTGTGCCTGTGCTGTCTGCACCTGCACTGTCCGCACCTGCGCTGTCTGCACCTGTGCTGTCTGTGCCTGCATTGTCTGTGCCTGCAATGTCTGTGCCTGCGCTGTCTGTGCCTGCAATGTCTGTGCCTGCGCTGTCTGCACCTGCACTGTCTGTGCCTGCATTGTCTGTGCCTGCAATGTCTGCACCTGCACTGTCTGTGCCTGCACTGGGGTCTCCACCTGCGCTGTCTGCACCTGCAATGTCTGCACCTGCACTGTCTGTGCCTGCAATGTCTGCACCTGCATTGTCTGCGCCTGCAATGTCTGCACCTGCATTGTCTGCGCCTGCAATGTCTGCACCTGCACTGTCTGCACCTGCGCTGTCTGCACCTGCACTGTCTGCACCTGCGCTGTCTGCACTGTCTCCTGCACTGGGGCCTCCACCTACAACTGTCTCCATCTGTGTTGAGTCTGCACCTACCCTGAGTCTGCCCCTCAATAGGGTCTCCACCTGCACTGAGTCTCCACCAGCACTGGGGTGTCTACCTGCACTAAATTTTCCCCCTACACTGAGTCTACACCTGTGGTGAACTCTATCTCCACTGAGTTTGCACCTGTACAGGGGTTGGGGGGGGGCTCCTAGCATTAAAAATGGTTGGGGTCCAAAGTTCCATGGTTTTGCCCTCCAGCAGAAACTGTCCTGGTGGTGCAGACTGGGACTCACCACAGGGAAGTGTTGGCGATGGGGGTGGGGATGAGGTGAGTGCTGGGTGCAAATGGGCAACGTTCAGCCACCCCATCCACAGGTCACAGGTGGACTGGACAAACACATGTGGTCTCCCTCCCTCAGTAAGGAGGGCATCCCAATTGGGTAAGGCCCTGGGGTAACTCTCAACCTCCAATCGACAGACAAGAGCAAGCAATGCTGTGTGAGGGTGGGAAGCCCCAGGAGAGCAGGAGGCCCCTAGGGGTACCCAGCACCCTAGGATCTCCTAACCAGAGCAGACCTGAGCTACTGAGCAAGCCCAGAGAAGGGCATCTTGGGAAGGAAGGAGGTCAGCAGTCCCTAGGCAGAGAAACTGTATACATACATGAAGCCCCATGGAATAAAAATGCTTGTGTGTGTGTGTGTGTGTGTGTGTGTGAGAAAACATGTACATGTAGGAGGCCTGACTTCAGTTTTGGCTTTGGACAACAGAACATGGCAAGCCTGGGGAATACAGCATGTCTTGGAAAATGTGCAGAAATTGATGACTTGGAAGTGGGCAAAGTTACCCCTTGCACAGAATTTAGACTGAACCACCCAGAGTTTCTTCTAACTCTGAAGACCTAAGGGCAACTGTATTTGTGGGCAGTTGGGGAGGCAAAGCTCACATAAGCAGTGGCAGCCCTGTGCTGGATCAGGGCCTGTGTATGATGTCACTGGGAGCATCCATTTGGGGATCTGTTATTGAAAGCCCCGGGACCCGCTGGGGAACTCCTGTGTGTAGGATGAAGGCAGCCTTTTGGGGGGACAGGAGTGCTGTAGGAACCTGGGGAGGCTGAAATAACAACGCAAGCACCAACACACACCCAGGAGACAATCACATTATTTAACCGTCAGTCAGAGGGGCTTGGGCACAGGGCTAGTGGGCTCCTGGGAGTCCCTTCTGGCCATAGGCTAGACATTAGCCCTCCTCAGCATCAGGGAGGTGAGGAGGTGCCCAGGGAAGAAACTGTGCGGCCAGGACAGTGCCCAGAGCCTTGATGACTTCAGCCCCTGGGAGAATCAGTATCTCAATAACCTGCCCAAGGCAGGCCCTGCACAGGCCTCTGGTCTGGTGTCCCCGGAGAAAGGGCCGTCTTAAGTGGCAGGCCATTCCTGACAGGGACAGTTGTGTGACAGAACTTCCTCCCTGGGGAGCGAGAGCTGGAGCCCTGAGGCAGGGGAGTGTGTGTGCTCCAGTATTCTTAGCGCCCCAGGTGGATGTGAGGAAGGGGGTTCATCCCAGAAAGCCACACCCAGGGGCACTAAGGAAAACCCTGAGGGGAGAGTGGGGTGCTGGCCCACCCTTGCAGCACCTGTCCCCAGTATCTGCTGGAGTTTTGGGCATTTCTCTCTTTATCTTTGTTACTTTTTTTCTCTCTTTAAATAATTAATATAATTCCTTTTTTTTAAATACAAAATACACAGTGTCCTTTCTCTTCCACTTATTTGGAGGGACAGGAAACTACTTTAAATAAAGGTCTCAGCTCTCTAATGGGTCACAAGTGGGGTCACAAGTGGAAGGTGCCACCCTTCCACTGGGCTGTCCCAGCACCCCCTGGCTCACCCCACCCCTGGCTGCTGCCCCTGACTTGAGGCTTGAGGTGCCCTGGCCCAAGGTCCCCTAGGTGACGAGGGGTTCATGGGAGGTGGCATGAAGTTCATGCTGTGTGACTCCAGGCGCCTCTGCTTTTGGTTGACAGGGTCAGCGAGGGCCTAGCCCATGAAGCACACAGGCCCCAGAAGCACGCCTCCCCGCCTTGTGGGGGACCCCAGGTCTGAGAAGGAGGCATCCCGCACAGGCAGCTGCTCCAGCACCGGCGTGCGCACCTCCAACACGGTCCGGCCTTGCTGGGTCTAGACAGAGAGACAGGGAAGGAGAGCTATGAGCATGGGGGAGAAGACGGCAATGGACCCCAACCCAGCCCCCAGGCTCGCCTCTCCTGAGAATCCTGACCACACCCAGATGGTTCCAGATGTATGGACTAGGTACATCAATGTGTTGCCCTCCATGTGCCTCTGTCGGACATCTGAAGGTCCACAAATGCATGCGCTTGTGTAACTGCATCAACACTGGTGTGTGTACACACACACGAGGCCACCTAGATGGCTCACACAAGTTCAACTCCCACTCCCCCCCTTAGCCCTTTAAGCTCCCGCCCCTCAGGCACAGCTGACACCCGGAAGCTGGGCTCCTCCCTACTGTCCCTAGGCATCCCACCGAATGCTCTCCCCATCTTCTTCCTGTAGCCCAAATCAGGGACCTGCCACCCACCCAGCATCTCTGGTTCCCACCTGACAGCCGTCTCTGAACTCCTTAACATAGGGGCTGGTCTCGGGGCTCAGTTCATCCTCATTGGCCCCCCGGAGTCTCAGGGGGCCATCCTGGGATACTACAGAGCAAGGGTAAGAGACATCCTGGTGGGCGGAGACGCTGAGCAGACGCAGGAAGGTGAGCTGGACCACGCCCACTGGGGAGCCCTCAGAGTCCACATAGGAGAACTGGGGAGAAAGAAGAGTCAGGGGAGACTCTGTGGGCTCCAGGGAGCAGCCACAGATAGGGTAAGGGTCAGGGGAGACACTGTGGGCTCCAGGGAGCAACCACAGATAGGGTAAGGGTCAGGGGAGACACTGTGGGCTCCAGGG
>NC_022028.1:53567428-53577490 GCF_000317375.1 Microtus ochrogaster | reverse complement strand
GGGAGACTCTGGGCTCCAGGGAGAAGCAAGGTGGAGTTAAGGGTCAGGGGAGACACTGTGGGCTCCAGGGAGCAGCCATAGGCGGAGTTAAGAGTCAGGGGAGACACTAAACACTGAGGGGTTCCGGGAAGCAGCCACAGGGTAAGGAACAACAAACTTCAGTCTTGGGATTCCAGGAAAGAAGACAAAGCACCAAAGGTCACACAAAAAAGGAATGAAGGATCAGGATGGGCAAGGGCTGGCAGACTGAGGGCCAATCAGCTCGCACCTGTGTGATGTCATCCCTAGGTGTAACACAAGTCTCCCCTCCTGCTGTAAAGTTGCAGAACACCCGGAAGGCATCCCGAGAGCAGCCCTGGTTGGGGTCAACCCAGTACTCTCCTGTCGGATGAAACACAGGGAGGTCAGGTCCCAGGTCTCAGATGTTCCTCCATCTCCGTGCTCCCTTCCCTCCCCTGCCCAAGGCTCCCAGCCAGAGCCATGGCTCCCACTCACAGCCCTGTGACACCCCCAGCCCTGCCTCAGTTTACCTATCACCCCGCAGCCCACCCCAGTCTCTGGTTGGTGCCTGCAGCTCCAGTGTTGGTTCTGGGCTCCCCTGTGGGAGGAGTGTGAGGGGTAGATGTGATCTGTGTGAACGCAGGTGTGTGTGTGCACACATGTATGTGTTGACTCTCATGGGCACTACTGACTACAAATGGAGCCACATCAGCTGCTAAGACCCCAAAGCACTTCTCACCCAGTCACCTGTGACTGTCACACACCTGTGACTGCTACACACCTGTGACTGTCACACACCTGTGACTATTACACACCTGTAACCAGTTCCTGTTAGAGACTACTCCATATTAGCACCACTCCAGCACTGTCCCTAAGATCCCCCCCACTCCAGCGCAGTCCCTAAGACTCCCCCAACTCCAGCACTGTCCCTAAGATCCCCCACTCCAGCGCCCTCCCTAAGACCCCCCCACTCCAGCACCGTCCCTAAGACCCCCCACTCCAGCGCGGTTCGTAAGACCCCCACTCCAGCAGCCACTGGGCCATCCCCAGCCTGAGGCCGGTGCTAACCATCAGGAAGCTCAGGGTGACACAGCTTCAGGTCCTGGCAAGTGCGAGCAGGGCTGTCCTGGGTCCCTGTGGGCTTCCTCATCTGCTCGATCTCCTCCCGCAGAGAGTCCAGTGAGCCAAAGATCTCCTCCAGCCCGGCAGGGGTGCCTGGGGCACCACCAGTGGGCTCAGCCTCATCGTCCTGCATCAGTTGGCTTCCGTCCACAGAGCGGCGTGTCTTCTTGGGCATCTGGATGGGCAGTGGCTGGATCACCTCACCCGGGGGACCCTGGATGGGGACAGAGGTGCAGTGAGCTCAAGGCGAATGTAGAGCGGACGGGTGTGTCAGGCTGCCCAGCCAGAGCAGCCGGTACTGGGCACTGCCTGCTCTCCCCACTCACCGGGTGTCCTGGGGGGCCCTGCACGCCCTTCTCTCCCTTAGGTCCGGCTGGGCCCTAACAAAGGAATTAATGAGGTCAAGGAGGGGTCAAGAGGTGAAGCATAAGCTGGAGGTCACAAAAGGGTCAAACTGGTCTCTTGTCGGAAATGAGGGGTTCCCCGCTGCGAAGGGGGGAAACGTGTGTGTTTGCCCTGCAGAGACAAGATTAAGCCCAGCTCAGGGAGGGCAAAGTCAAAGCTAAGAGGTCACTCACTGTGGCTCCTTTGGCTCCTTTGGGGCCAGCGGGTCCCTGTAAATAAACAGAAGGGGTCAGCACAGGAAAGGACACAGGCGTGGCAAGACAAAGTCACAAGTCCATGGACCCTGGGTTTCCACATGAGGGACATGGATACACCAGAAGAGAGCCGCGGGGCACTGAGAACCGTACAGGGACGTCTGCAGCGGGGTGAAGGGGTTAGGAGGGGAGGTAGATGGCTCACTTACAGGCAGGCCAGGAGGCCCTCCAGGACCAATGGGGCCAGATGCTCCGGGGATGCCCTAGAACAACAGCATGGGGAGAGGCTGGGTCCCTCAATCCACCCTACAGTCCAGTTCCCACCCCCACCTTCAGCATGAATTCCACCCTACCCCCCAGACCTCTCTGAGCCATTCCCGGACCCACCGTCTCTCCCTTCTGTCCGGGGGCGCCCTGAGGGCCAGGGAGGCCCCGGTCTCCCTTCTCTCCTTGCTCTCCCGTCGGCCCGATCAGTCCAATGAGACCCGGGTGACCCTGGATAAGGAGGAGGTGGTCACAGTGTCACAGGGACTCTTAAAGACCTTACACAG
Organism: Microtus ochrogaster; assembly: GCF_000317375.1. NCBI lineage: Eukaryota > Metazoa > Chordata > Mammalia > Rodentia > Cricetidae > Microtus > Microtus ochrogaster. The sequence continues at coordinate 53,575,218 of NC_022028.1, read as the reverse complement.
GCGGAGAAGGGCAGGAAGATAGGGAGATGGACACGGGATTTGGGGAAAGTTTCAGCGGACATGAAGAAGAACCCTGAGGACTGGGTACTGGAGGCCTGAAGCAGAGCAGTGGACACTGGCCATTCCCATGGGACCTGGGATTGAGACCATGATCCTGGGTCTGTCACTCACCTTCTCCCCCTTGGCTCCAGCATCACCGCGGAGGCCAGGAAGCCCTGGAGGTCCCTGGGGGAGACAAGATTGTCACTCTCCCCAGAACCTTCAACTTCCTCCCTGGCTCTGGCCACTCCCGAGTCACCATATATCCCAGTTACTTACCACAGGACCTGGGGGCCCAGCCTGACCTGTGGCTCCAGGGCGGCCTTGTTGACCCTAAAGGTTAGAGAACACCGCAGGGTCTGGAAGGCTATCCCCACATTATGCACCGCCCATGGCCTTCACCCTCCCAACTCCTTCACACTGCAACCTACCACTGAGCCTGGGAGCCCCCGTAGACCATCAGGGCCAGGCTTTCCTGCCGGGCCTGCAGGACCCACGGAGCCTGTCTTTCCTGGGGCCCCGACAGCACCAGGGTCCCCCTGAAACACACAGAAAGGACTTGTTCTCAAGGCAGAGGGGGCAGAGAGGGCAGAGGGGGGCAGAAGGAGGTCTGGCGGAAGGGTGAGGTGGGGAGGAGAGGACAACGCCTCAGGATGCCTGGCAGAGGGACAGGGGGCTCAGCAGGGAAGGGGGATATAGGGAGGCATCTGGAGACAGAACTCAGAGGAAGAAGGAAGGGTAAGTCCCAGCACCCAGGGTGGCCACTCCCTCACCTTGGCTCCCTTCTCTCCTTGTCGTCCCTCTGGACCAGGAGTGCCAGCAGGTCCCTGAGGAGGAGAGCAGGGAAGAAATGATAGTCGATAACCAGACTCAACTCAGCCCCTCCCGCTGCATGCACGCATGTGCACACACACAAAAACATACATACATATGCACACACACATGCACTCTTAGAAAAGACCACGCACAAATACTGAAGACAAGAGCAACCACACCCACCTAAAACACACAAGGCACCAAGTACACCAAAGATGGCCAGCTGCATGTACCACAAATAACCAGCTAACAGCCTCTCCCTGCCCATCACCTGCCTTTGCCTCACCTCCATCCACCCTATCCAAGGACAGGCAGTGGAATCAACATCACTTACCCGCTTCCCAAGGGGTCCAGGGGGCCCATTCTCCCCGGTGGGACCAGGGGATCCCTACGGAGGAAGGATATGAGGAGTCTGAGTAGGATCCGGTCAGGAGACCTCTGGGAAATGTATGGCCCAAAGGGTCAGTGAGAAGAGAGGGGTACCGGTCACTCACAGGCTGTCCTGGCTCGCCGTCCTCTCCACGGTCACCCTTAGCACCATCCTGGCCCTGAAGGGGTGAAAAGAGTCAGAGGAGGGTCCCCTACCTGACCAGCATCTCAGTCCAGACTCATTCCTGCCAAACCCCGAGACCCAGGCCCACCTGCTGCAGAGAGGCCAACCGTAAAGCCCCACCATCTTGGCCTTTTCCCCTCCCTCCTCCCTCAACAAGACTCACCCGTGGGCCAGCTTCTCCAGGAGGCCCAGGGTCCCCAGGAAAGCCAACGGGACCCTAATCCAAAGGAAGAGCAAGGTTAACATCACAGCTCCCTAAGGCCATTCAGAGCCAACACAGAGCCCCGCGGACACCTGTCACCCTTGGAGGAGGGTCTCCTGTGCCCTCCCCGCTGCCCATCACTTTAGCCTCCTCAATGCTCCCAAACTATGGGAGAGCTCTCACTCCCCTCTGCACTCTTCTGCAGGAGCACCCATCCCCACAGCCTCCCTCCCAGGGACAGGCCCACCCTTGGGCTCCCTGCATTCCAAGGTACCAACACACACACACACACACACACACCACACACACACACCAGTATCCCGGGGTCTCCCATTCCCAGACCTTCCTTTCACTCCCCAAACTCACAGGGTTCCCCTTGGGGCCATCATCGCCTGTAGGGCCTTTAGGCCCTGGTGGTCCAGCCTCTCCCGCCTGCCCAGCCTCTCCTTTTTCACCACGCTCACCACGCGGACCCTGCAGAGCGAGTGGAGGGAACAGATGGTCTCAAGGGAGTCTTGAAAGTCAGGGAAATGGTCTACTCTTAAGACAGCCTCAGCCTCCCTTCAGCCACTTGGTGACAACCGGACAGTCAGGGTCAGGCCGATGGGGAGTGTCCTGGCCCTTCCTCCCTTCAAGGAAATGGTGGCTGGGTTCCTTCAGGCCCAGAGACCAAGCAGGTTGAGGTCCCAAGTCAAGAGAGAGAGGCGAGAGCACAGTGAAGGGCAAAAGGTCTCAGGGACAAGGTCTCAGAACTGCCACTCACCTTGACACCCGGCTCGCCCTGGACGCCCGGAGACCCAGACTCTCCCGGATCCCCCTACAAAGAGAGGAGCATCAAAGTCCCCCCCACATCCTGACAACCCCACATCTCTGTCAGAAATAAGCAGAAATCTAACCCCATTCCCCCTGCCAAGACGGGTCCATCCACCCCTCATCAGCTACCTTCTCTCCGGGGGGACCCAGGTTCCCAACGCCTCCAGGGGGACCTTGTGGGCCCTGGAAGAGGAAGAGAAGCCGTTATGAGGGGAGACAGGGGCCTGGCTGAGCACAGCGGGGAGATGGTGGCAGCATCGCAGGGTGGTGACGCTGCTCTTGGTACCTGAGATGGGACTAGGGTTTATGGTGTAGGGAAAAGGAGACAGGACTCAACCGCATGGGTCTGAAGGGGCAGGGGACGAGATGACTCACATCAGCACCGTTGGGTCCAGCGGGGCCGCGCGGTCCTGGAGGGCCAGGTGGTCCCTGGGTGGGTGGGGTATGAATACATCAGGATGGGAAGGAAAGGAGAAAGGAGAGAAGGACATCTATGGCTGAGCAGGAGGTAGGGCTGTGTGAGCAGAGGTCCAGGTGGGGCAGATGGTGGGGCTACATGCAAGCCATGCGGTCGGCAGCGGAGTGTCAGGCTGGGGACAGGCTGGGTAGCAGGTGGATTCGGGCCAGCGAGGGTCACACTTACCATAGGTCCCACGTCTCCTGTTTCTCCCTTCTCTCCAGAAGGTCCTGGCAGGCCCTGTGCACAGGCCCAGTGATCAGCCCATCCAACACCCAACCCCTGTCACTCAGCCCCTAACAGGCCCCAGTCCTCTGTCCCCACCTCCCCTGTCTGCATCAGCCGGTGACTGGCAGGGTGCTCACAGACCCTCCCAGAGCCTACCTCTCAGGCCCTGTTCCCATCCCCGCTCACCTGGAGGCCAATGGGTCCTGGGGGCCCATTGAATCCTCTTGTTCCCTCATCGCCTTTGGCTCCAAAGTGTCCCTGGGGCCCCCGAGCTCCAGGCTCCCCATCAGCTCCCTGGAGGAGGGTCAAGGACAGAATGCTAGGTCATGGGTCACGTGTCTGCCATCCATAGACTCACACAGACCTGAGCATCAGACACAAGGACGAAGGGGAAACTGAGGCAGGCTAGAGTCTGCTGGGGCCTCCGTGGACACTCACCGCAGCTCCGGGCTGTCCCACAGGACCGATGGGACCAGGCGGTCCAGGTGGGCCCTAGGGAAGAAAGGAAGTCAGAGATGCCAGGATAGGTCATATCAAGGGTGGGATGAGGTTAAAAGTCAGGAGGTCAAAAGTCAAGGTCATGGATGCTTACGTGTTCGCCTTTATTCCCTTTGGTCCCCTTCTGTCCTGGGTCTCCCACCTCACCCTGCAGGAGAAGGTAATGAGATACAAGGGAAAGGAGATATGCAAATTAGATAGAGGTCAGAGGTCAGCAGTCTCATGTGGAGAGAAGACTGTAGGGTCTTACCTTGTCTCCATCCTCTCCAGCCACACCTGGGGGCCCCGCTGGACCAGGAAGCCCCACAGGACCCTGCACCCCATCACGGCCAGTGGGACCAATAGGGCCCTTCTCACCCTGCAGGGAACAAGGGAAGGATGCAGCCTCACCCTCAAGCACCCCCACAAAACACCTGGGTACCCATCACCCCTCAGTTCACAGCTCACAGCCCCCTCCCCCATGCTCACCGGGACGCCTTTCTCTCCCGCTGCTCCAGGTGGACCTTGTGGGCCTGGACGTCCTGGGGGACCAATGGGGCCCCCTGAACCTGCTGCACCTCGCTCCCCAGGGGAGCCCTGAGAGAGAGAGATGGAGTCAGACCCTCCAGGAAGGAGATCCCAGGACCCCCGACCATGGATCTCAGAAAAACAGTAAATCAGATGCATCTTGGCTGACCCCAAATCCCCTCTACCCAGCCCGTGGCTCCTGCCACATCCTGCCCAGCATCCTCCTCCAACTGTCTGTCCCCTTTCCTGGTTCCTGCCCACAGCCTCCAGGGGCCCCAGACTCACTGCAGGGCCAGGAGGGCCAGCTGGACCTTCATTTCCCTTCAAGCCAGGTCCGCCCTATGAACCAGATTTAGGGCAACAGGTGAGATGAGAAGGGGAGGCTTCACAGGCAGGGGACCCCAAAAAGATGTGCGGGAAAGTGTAGGCTCAGTGAGGTGAAAGCAAGGAGGAAGAGAGTGAAACTGCAAGCTGCTGGCTTTGGGGTACACTCACAGCGGTGCCTGGGAGGCCTCGCTCTCCTGGGAAGCCTCTCAGACCAGCCGGACCATCCTTTCCTGGAGCCCCAGGGGGACCAGGATCACCCTGAAACAAAAAGAGGCGTGATCAACCATAATTTAAACAGAGGTATCTGAGCCCTCAGATCCACACTGGTCCACTTCTTGCAGCCTCCTCCACACCCCAACACCTCCTTGGTGGCCAGCCCCTCACTGACCTTGGTGCCTTCCTTCCCAGCTGTTCCAGGTAGTCCTTGTTCTCCAGGAGGTCCTGGGGGGCCAGGGTGACCTCTCTCCCCCATGGGACCGCTTTCCCCAGCTGCTCCCTGGGGAAGGCACAGTCTAAGCTTAGCTCTGTGACCCTGAGACTCCACTCTGCACCCCGGAAAGTGCCAGTCTAGCGCCCCTTCCTTAGTCTTCCCCAAAAGCCTTTGGGACACTGATACTCTCCTGGCTGCTGGGGCTCAGTATTCCCAGTGTGGCATGACCACGCCACCTCCAAGAGAGACCCACCCAGGAAGGAGCAGAAATTCAGGGCCTCAGCCCAAGGTCCCTGCCCAGGCAGTCAGCAGGGCTAGGGGTCCCGAACTCCAGGTCTGGGGTGCATCCTCTCCTGAGGGAAACCTACCTGAGGTCCCACCACTCCAGGAGGTCCTGGGGGGCCGGTCTTCCCTTGGAATCCCTGAGAGGAAAGAGATATAGGGGAGTCAGAGCAGGGATGGACAAGGGTGGGTGGCCATGGGGAGGAAGTACCCGGCTCCAGGGGCAGCTGGGGCAGCAGGATCCAAGCCCCTTCCCACCCTGTACCGCTGGAATCACTCACCACTTCTCCTCTCTGGCCTGGGTGGCCCGGCAGCCCATCCTTCCCTGCTGGGCCCTGGAAAGAGTTTGGGGTCAGGTGAACTCTTGATGGGAAAGAGGAATGGGGGAGAAGGAAGGGAGGTGGGTCACAAGTCAGCTGTCAACTTACTGGAGGGCCTTTGGGGCCAGGAAATCCATTGGGGCCTTGGGGACCAGGAAGACCCTAGAGACAGGGACGGGGTGAGTGAAGGAAGCACAGGCTCTGGACAAATGAACATGGGAGATAGAGCATCCAAGCCACACTCACCCTCTCTCCGGGTGGCCCGTGCGGACCATCACCACCTGATGTTCCCTGTGGGGGTGAACAGGCAGGGAGTGAGGTGGACGTTTATCCGTCATTGCCCAAGGGAAGACAGTGGACGGGGTGGGAACGCTCAAGGCCCAGCTTCAGGGGATGGACACAGCCGTACTGAGTTCACTCACCTTAGCGCCAGACTTCCCAGTGGCACCTCGAGGTCCCCGCTGACCCCTCGGGCCCTGAGGAGACAGAAGGGGGGACAGTAGAAACATCCTTTAGTCTTGAAGAGCCCACCTTGTCACTGAGGGTGACCGAAAGCATCTGATCTTCTCGCTTCTACCTGATTCTACAGCCACGCTCAGCTGAGGCAGTGCTGGGGTTCGAACCCACAGCTTTATGTGCACGTGCAGTCGCTACCCACTGAGCAACCTGCCCAGCCCACCTCTGGGATCTGGAGGTAATGGGTGTCTGCCCACAACACTCACCGTGGGGCCCCGTTCTCCCCGAGGTCCTAATTTTCCAGACAGGCCCTGTGGGGATAAAGCCAAGCAAACATTAACCAAGGCAAGAGTCCCACAGCAGCCTCCCCCACCCCCAGTTCCTCCCTCTGCACCTCCCTGCCCACTGCTTACCCGAGCTCCCTTCTCTCCACTGGCTCCAGGAAAACCAGGAAAGCCCAGAGACCCCTGGTGAGGATGGAGAAGGAAGAAGATGAGAGGAGGGGGCTTGGGAAGGGCCAAAGAGGGTGAAGAAAAGCTATGAAGGCAGCCATGGTGCCATCTGGGTCTTCCCAGCAAGTAGGTGGCCTTGGAAAGACCCCTGCTGATCTATGGGCCTCTATTTGTCATCTGTAAAATGGGAGTCAGCTAACTCCACTCTAGGGAACCCCACACTCTGCTAGGCTATGCCTCCTGGGGTCACGAGTCAAGGAGAGGACAGTGAGGAGGACAGAAAAGGGGCATCACATCACCTTGGGACCCTGGCGTCCAGGGTAGCCAGGCAGACCAGGAACTCCTAGCTTGCCCTGTGGAAGGACAGGACCCAATTAGGAAGGACAGGAGCCACAGACACCTAGCAGCAACACTGGCTGCAGAAATCCCATGGGCTTCCTGGCTTCTGTAGTATCCCAAGCTCATCTCTGTCCTGATGGAGTCCTGCAGAGTCTGTGGTCCAGCTATTGCTACCCACCCCAGCGCCCACTGCTGTACTGCCCAGCCTCCCCCCTCCCTGGGGGGCACCAGCCTAGCTCCTCCCTCTGGTCTTTCCCTCCCAATGCTCCTCACATCACCCTGACCAGGGGGCTGCAGGGCTGGGGTAGGAAACAAGGACCCTGCAGCTCACTGCCTGGCTCTGCCCTTCACTGCTGGGCTCACAACCATCCTAATGCCCCCGCTTATGCCAACAGTTTCATCTGTGAAGCAGGGTTGTCGTGGGGCTACCTGCAGGACTGGCAGGACAAGGCCACAGACCTCCCCCGCTGACTCCCCTCTCCACATTCTCACCCCAGCTCAGACACCCTGTGCCTGCCACACCAAGGATTCTCCGAGCCACTATCCCCCATCTCCTTCATCCCCATCACCTTCTCGCCCATGAGCCCAATGGGTCCAGGGTCTCCAGTAGGCCCAGTGCGTCCTTTCGGCCCCTCAGGGCCATCTTCTCCCCTGGAACCAGGGACTCCAACCTCACCCTGAGAGGAGAGTGGGGAGGTGAGTGTTGGGGACAGGGAGAGAATGGAGGGGCCGGTGTGGCTGACAATGTGGTGGCCACCTCACTGGGACACAGCTCTAAAGGGGACACAGCAGTGGAGAGAAAAGTCTCCCTTTCAAGGAAGCACAGCAGGATGGGGTGGGGAACTGGGTGGGCAGGAACTCACCCTGTCTCCTTTCACACCGATGTCACCTTTGAACCCGGGAAAGCCATCCTCGCCCTGGGAAAGACAGAGGGTAAAGGTTGGGGGAGCCAGGTGTGGGCTCAGGGAACACAGGCAAAAAGGGGTGGATTTTAGATACGGGAGGGCAGGTGGGCACTGGGGGAGGGGAGGGCAGGTGGGCACTGGGGGAGGGGAGGACAGGTGGGCACTG
>NC_022028.1:53555309-53566811 GCF_000317375.1 Microtus ochrogaster | reverse complement strand
AGGGCAGTTGGGCACTGGGGGAGGGGAGGGCAGGTGGGCGCTGGGAAGGGGAGGGCAGGTGGGTGCTGAGGAGGGGAGGGCAGGTGGGCACTGGGGGAGGGCAGGGCAGGAGAAGGTGCACCGGTACTTAGAAGCAAATGCACAAGGTTTACCTTTTCACCCTTGTGGCCCTTCAGGCCCCTAATTCCATCCACACCCTAGAATTAGAGGGAGGGCAGAGATCAAGTGATCAGCTAAATTAGAGTACTGAGCCCCCAACCCATTCCCTGGTATTCAGTTACCTTGACACCTCGGGGGCCTGGGTATCCTAAAGGACCCTGTGGTCCAGAGGGACCCTGGAGAAAGAAAGAGAGGGGTTTATGAAGTCCCTCAGGATATCACTGTGAGGGCCTCAGGGAGCAGGAGAACATAGCAACTATACTGGGGTTGGGGGGACACTAGGTTCAGGGGACGGGGTCATGGGTCTTAGATACAGAACATCATCAGAGCCAAGTGAAGGATGACAGGAATCCCAAGGACTGTGACCCGCTCCCTGCAGTCTGAAGACACCTCAGAGGGTAAAGGGAAGTGTGGAGGGTCTCACTTGGTTCCCTTTGGTTCCAGGAGGACCTTCCTTCCCTGGGTGACCCTGCAAGAAAGAGTTACAGAGAATGTCACTGCTGAGCCCTGTCACCTTCCCAGGAGTCCCCAAATTGCCCTGTGCCCTGACAAAGCCGATACCACAGGCAACCCATGAGTGACCTTACAGTAAAGGCACACACTGAAAAGGTAGCCACTGAGGGGCTTGCCGGGACACCCTGGGGAGAGCAGAGACCAGGGGCACTCACCGGGAGTCCATCCGATCCTGGCATGCCAGGGAGCCCTGGTTTCCCACGAGGACCCTGCAGGAGGAATTGGAATTTCAGGAGAGAGGGACGTGCTCCTTGCCCATTGCTAGAACGCGATGCCCTGGGAATCAGTCACCCACCTTCTCTCCATGGGGACCGATGGCACCCTGAGGTCCAGGGAGGCCCTGCATGTGGAGAAGGAGAAGTCACGTGAGCCACAGGGCTGCGTCATTCTTTGCATCCTCACTAAGTGCCAGAGCAAGAAGGGCCCAGTGACCTGTCCCCACCCAGAGTGTGCCCCATGGTGAGGTCTAGGTGGCAGTCACTATGGTTGGGAAGAGAGCAGAACCACTCACCTGGGTCCCAGGAGTGCCCTGTTGTCCAGGAGGCCCTGGCTCTCCTTGAGGTCCCTAGAAACAAGCAGTCAGAGAAGGCCAGTCCAAGGTCAGGCAGGGGTCTGGCAGGGTCAGACAGGGTCAGGCAGGGATCAGAAGATAGTGACAGAACAGAAAGGATAGAAATCTCAAGGGCAGCCATGAGGACAGGGTCAGGAAACAGGAAGGGGTTCAAAATGGCAGCCGACAAGACTGGGTAAGGGACTTGCAGGGATGAGGGGCGGGGTCTCTATGCCCATCACTCACCAAGCTCCCTTTGGGGCCGTGGGGACCATCCATGCCTCGAATGCCCTGAAACACAAGATGGGGTAAGCAGGATGGAAGCTGGGGCCAGGCCAGGAACACTGTGGTTTCTGAGAATCATGGCCTGGTCATCCCAGAGGGTGGACAGCAAACGCCCCATCAGACCGCACATTCGTCTACAGCCAGGCTGGCGTGGCCTGACCTGCAGGGCGTGGGCCTGGGGCTGTGAGGGCTTCTGTTTGTTTTTCTTGAGGATTTTTGTTGTTTGGGGCTACAGCCAGAACCCTGGTGCACTGTACTGTATGATCTACCAAGTGCTGCTTGTGGGGAAGCGGGAGCAGAAATAAGGGGGGTCCAAAAGTAGAAAAATGGGTAGGGGAGGAAGGGAGGAAGGAAGTAGTTAGCAGAGGTCAGGGGTAAGGTCGAGGCTGGAAGTCAGGGTGTCACCTACCGGAGGCCCAGGAATACCAGGTGGACCTTTAGGGCCGAGAAGTCCTCTGGGTCCCTGCATCAGAGTTGATGGAGACAGCATGAGAGGGTGATAGGAAAGGTGTCCCTTTTGTTCCCATCACTTCCTGTGGCTCCCGCAGAGCACCCCAGAACACTCACCGACTCTCCAGGCAGCCCTCGGGGCCCAATATCTCCATCGTCACCCTGAAGAAGGAGGGCGTATTGATCGGATCAGTCTTGCCTTCCAGACATCTGAGTCCAGTTCCCGCCCTGACCATGGCACTTACCCGCTCTCCATCCTCGCCAGGAGGCCCAGGAAGGCCCTGAGCGCCCGTATCACCCTGGAGAAGAAGGGAGCAGTGAAGAGAGGCCTCAGATCCCTCACACAGGCAGCCACTGGCCCCTTCCCTGAACTGCTGAGCCCCAGGCCTCTCTGACTTACTCTGAGGTCCCTACCTCCCCTCTAGAGATCAGTCCCCATGACTGCAGCCCGCCCACATCACACCCACCCTGTGTCCCTTCTCGCCGGGCAGTCCTGGAAGTCCGTCAAAGCCTCGGTCACCCTAGGAGGAAGAGGGAGAAGCGAAGTGAGGTCCAGCCACCTCCCATCCCCCCCTTCCTTCTCTGTCCCGAGTGAGGGGCTATATCCCACTGGTGAGCTGTGAGCCCTGGGGCAGGGCAGGTGGCTACAGCTGTCAGAGGAGGGTAAGCAGGTTACCTTCACACCGGGTTCTCCAGGCATCCCACGGGCTCCATCGGCACCGGCTCGGCCCTGGGGGGACAAAGCACATGTGAGAACAAGTTGAGATATGGTCCCCTATCCCCCAAGCTCCATTTCCATTCCTAGAGGACTCACCCTTCGCCCAGCCTTGCCAGGAGGGCCTGTGAGGCCCTGTGGTCCTCTGGGGCCCTAGTGAGGGAGAGACAGGGATGGTTAAGGGGGCACAGGCCGGGAGGAGAGACACTGAGCTACAAATCACATGTGGGGGTTGTCACCTGAGGGCCCAGGTCTCCAGATTCTCCTTTCAAGCCCGGGCTCCCAGGCTGACCCTGTGAGAGAAAATGGACATAATGAAGAATACACCCAACAGTGATCTCAAAGGGTCCTTTGACCCAGCCGCATCCCCCCACCAAAGAAGCAAAACAACTTTTGACCTCGTTCCTTGACAGAACTGTCTCTAACTACACACACAAATCAAGAAACGCCACTTTAACTCCCAACCCACTCACCAAGGGTCCAGGGCGGCCTGTGTATCCCATGGGGCCAGGCGGCCCACGGAGCGCCAGCTAGAGGAGCAAGAGAGACAGCAGAGATGAGAGGGAGGCAACTTGAGAGCCCAGCACACCCCACATTCGTCCTTCCTCTAGCCGATCCTCTCCCTTAGCTCGGCTCCATCTCTCCTGAGCAAACCCAGGCTGTCCCCCCAACCTTTCACACCAGCCCCCCACAAGTGCCTTCCCTTTCCACCACAGACCTCCCTCTACCAGGACCTCCTCTGGCCCTGCTCACCCGTGCCTGCTGCAGAATGGCCTGGGCCTGAGCCTCCTGGGCTGCCACCACGGGGCCCTTGTCACCCCCACTGCTGCCAAAACGGAACTGAGGGGAGACAGAAGACACAAGTTCCCCCTCAGGAAATCCAAGCGCCCTCCTCCGATGTCTTAGCTGTGCCGTGGCTCCGGCTAGGCACCACCCTTCCACCAGCCTTCCACTGTGGTTACAATACTCTCCTCTGCTTCTTCACCTCGTAACATATGAGATTCTCTGCTGTCTTTTATTTATTTATTTATTTATTTATTTATCTATTTATTTATTTATTCAGATTTTTGAGACAGGGTTTCTCTGTAGCTTTGGAGCCTGTCCTGCAACTAGCTCTTGTAGACCAGGCTGGCCTCGAACTCACAGAGATCCACCTGCCTCTGCCTCCTGAGTGCTGGGATTAAAGGCGTGTGCCACCACTACCCGGCCTCTGCCCTCTTTTAGATGATCCATGTTTAGTTCTTCAAGACCCATGTTTGGTCCCAGGTCTAAAGAGGGTGCAATCTTCCCACCCCCAAAGATCAATGGCTTCCGTTGATGCTATGACCTCTAGGTCTTTCTACCGTCATGGTCCCTGGCTGAGAGCTCTGGCAAGCCCCGTCATCCCTGTCGTGCCCGTCATGCCCCATCATGCCCCGTCATGCCCCGTCATGCCCCGTCATGCCCGTCATGCCCCGTCAAGTCCCGTTATGCCCCTGTCATGCCCAGCTTCTCCTCCACAGCCTTCTTGGTTAGTTCTTAGTGATACAAGCGCCACCCCCAACCTGTTTCGAAGCCCAGGAGACAACTCACTGGAAGCATCAGAGATGTGCCTGGAGGACCAGGGGCTCCATCTGACCCGGGGAGCCCTGCCCGGCCAGGGGGACCCTGAGTGGGAAAGAATGAGAAGAAAGGGAGACAGACGCAGGTCAGAGGTGTGACATCGTTTTGAAATCCTTCCCTACAGGACTAACATAGACATTTCTTGACCGCCCCCCCCCTGAATGCTCCACCCTGTGAAGAAAACTGCAGGGAGGCCCCAGCTTACTGCCCTCTCCCACTAGTGCGCGCCCACTCTAGGCTATGGGGAGCTCAGTCTGCTCTCCAGCTGATAAAGGATACCAGACACAGCACCCATGGGGTGTGAGCGGTTCCTCTGCAGCTCTCCCCAAACCCAGAACAGTCACTTACCCTCTCGCCAGGGTCTCCAACTGGCCCTGGGTTCCCCTGGATGCCAGGGGGTCCAGTCAATCCCTGAGAGACAAGAAGGAAAGTCAGATGTGGACGTCAGACACAAGAGGGGTACGCGGCAGAGACAGAAGAGGAGCATGTGGCCGAAGGGTACGCATCAGACAGAAGAGGGGCATGTGGCTGAGGGGCGCACATCAGACAGACGAGCAGCATGGATTGGGGGGATACACTTCAGACAGATGAGGGGCATGAGCTGAGGGGTGCACATCAGATAGACGAGGGGCACGGACTGGGGGGTACACATCAGACAGACGAGGGGCATGGACTTGGGGGTACATCAAACAGACGAAGGGCACGGACTGGGGGATCTCTACAGCAGAGGTGTGGGAATCTGGAGTCTGGTTTGGAAGCACTCTTCAGAGTGGAGACCTGGACATACTTAGGCAAGCCACAGAAGTACCTGCAGGAAATGTCTCTATTAAAAAAAAGGCAGCCTCTATAATATACTCACCGCAGGGCCTTCTGGGCCAGGGGGTCCCTCTACGAACATACCCTGTGGGGTCAGACACCCAAAGTTAGAAGCCACGGGGCCAGCACCCACCCAATTACCTCCCCAGTTCCGCGCCCAGCATGACTCACAGGCTCCAGCACCGCAGGCTCTCCCTTCTCTCCCTTTAGACCCCGGGGTCCGTGGGCAACCTGAGAGAGACACACATGTAACCCCCAGTGGGGCCCGTGAATTGCCAGGACACCACATCTGCCCCATCCCAACTCCAGCCTCCCTTGCAGGACTTCCTGGACACCACTTCCAAGCTCTAAGCCAGTTCCCCAGTCCACCAAAGCCAGCGCATGCTGTGTCTCTGAGAGCCGCTTCCCTCCTGGGATTCCAAACCCCAGAATTCTCCTGGGGGACCCCACCCTGTCACCAAAGGTGACCCCGGGAATCCTTAGGACCTGAAGAGGTGCCTGCTTCCTCACCCTGACCTCACCTCCAGAGTAAGTAGACAGAATCAGAACCAGATGAGAATTTGATTTTAAAAGCTACGTGTTTTCCTCCAGAAAATGAAAAGCGTGTGTCCTAAGGTATAGAAGTTTATCTATAGCTTTCATGTCACTTGTTTCAAGACACTCTTAAAAGAACTCAAGAGTACTGCAGGCTGCCCTCAAACTCAGTCCCCCTGCCTCAGCCTCACTCGTGTTGGGATTATAGGCATTACCACCATGCCCATATCTACTTGTAATTTCTAGCTTCAAGGGGTTTACAAGTCAAAAATGCCCCGGAGGGGCTAGGCAGATGGTTCAACAGTTAAGAGCACTTGTTGCTCTTGCAGAGGATCTGGGTTTGGTCCCCAGCACCCATCTGGTGGCCGACAACACTTGTGAACTCCAGTTCTGGAGGCTCTGATGCCCTGATCTGACCTCTGCAGGCACCAGGCACGCCTGTGGTGTGTGTCTGTGTGCAATGCCCTGATCTGACCTCTGCAGGCACCAGGCACGCCTGTGGTGTGTGTCTGTGTGCAAGCCCGTGTGTGCAAGTGTGTGTGCGCGTGCATGCGTGTGCGCGTGCATGCGTGTGCACGTGTGTGTATGCCTGTGCGTGTCTCTGTGTGTGTGCATGTGCATGCGCCGCGTGTGTGCCTGTGTACTTGTCATGTGTGTGCGTGTGTGTACCTGTGCGTGTATGTGTGTGCCTGTGTGTGTCTCTATGTGTGCGTGTGTGCGCGCATGCATAGGCATGTCTGTGTACAGACAAACATACACATGAAGGAGATTTAGAAAGCTGTTGCCACTGGTAGTCCACATTCTGGCCTTTCAGGAGGATTAGGGAAAATACAGCTCTTAGGTTAGTTAGCAACACTCACAGTACCCTAGTTCCCCCTCCCCACACTTATATTCCAAGTCCACCAGTTCCTCCCTCCCACTCTTCTGCCCCAATTCCCACTCCAAGCTCTAGGCCAGAGCAAAGATAGTGGCAGAGAGGACAAAGGTCATTTACTACTGCCCCATTCTCCCAACAAACACCTTCCGAACTCCTCCCTCCACCCCCATCTTGGCCAATTAGGCATGATCGATTCCCAAATCCCAGCCCAACCCCAAATACTCAGAAGGCAGCATACAGCTAAAGCAGCAAGGGCGGCAGAATCAGGTAAGCGGGTTCAGAGTTAAGCAGCAGCAGCAGCAAGGGGACAGCCATGACGCCAAGCGTGCAAAGGATAAGGTGGAGCCAGCGGGAAGCAGTCCAACAGAGAGGGCCGTTTGAAGACCTGGGATGCCACTAAGGAGATAAAACAAAGGGACACACACTTGGAAGCAACACTGACACCAGAGCCAAGAAAAATTAAACACAGCCAAGATGGCTGGAAAACACACTGAACAAACAGGAAGTGGTTAGAGAGACAGGAAGCCTCCGAGAAAAAAGAATCCAGGAAGTGGACCTTCAAAAACAACATGGCTACCATGACCAAGAGAGAAAAGAAAATCATAAAACAAACAGAAAAGCAACTCTTGCCAAGAGAATTAAGAGGGTGAGAGGCAAGGAAAACACACCAATACCAGGGAAGGACACACAGGAAACAGCCACAATACACATATAGGTCCACAATGAGTTAGCCTAATATTTTCCATAATCTGAGGTATCCAGGAAGTAGTTTATTGCCAAAGAAACTTACCACAAAACAGCATGAGAAATCAGAACAAATAATCCCTTTTACCCCAGCTTCACACAGGAGGGACATCAAGGCTACAGTAGACAGGGAAAGAGACCAGAAGTGGCCCCCAAGGTTAGAAAATGTCATAGGGGACCTTAAGCATCAACATGGACGAGAAGTTGATTTGAGCAGGAGGAGAGGGACGAGACAGACAGAAACTGGACACAAGGCAGCTGTTTATTGACGAAAGCTTTCTAACACCTGTCTCAATTTAGACAAGAGTGGCCGAAGGAGAAAGGAAGTGGCCATGCAAGACAGAGGACCTACAGGGAGGCACAGGGTAAGACGTTTGGCAAGAAGAAGCAGGAAGTGATCTTCTCCAGCGGCACAGACATCTCGTGTGAAGACAACATGACAAGCCAACAGGAAGTAGCACACAGCCAACCAGGATCAAACAGGAAGCCATCCACGGAGCGCCCCCGATGGGCAAGGATGGGCTAGGAGCTGATTTCACTTACGGCTCCAGAGTGGGCTGTCTCCGCAGAGAGGGCAGGGCCAAGCTCCGTCTCCTCATGATAGTCCCCATAGCCATAGGTGTAATCGTAGGGCCCTGCCGGGGCGTCTGTGCCACCCTCCCCATACGCCTCTGCCTGGAAACTGTCAGCTGTTGGGGGGACCTGGAGATCTGTCTGCTCCTTCCCAAGGACGGGGCGGGGTGGGCGGGGGAAGAAGGGATAGATGGATGGAGGCTTTAGGCCTGAGAAGATGCTCTTGTCCTCAAAGAACCTGAGGGTCATTGGGACCGGAGTTTTCTCCCCCACAGTGAGCAAGGGGAGGGACCAGACAGAAGAGGAATAGTTATTGACCACAAATGGACGTCTGGAAATGGACGTGATTGGGGAAATAGCGGAGAACAAGAAGGGTGGCCGGAGGGCTGGACACAGGACAGTCCATGGACATAATGACAAATGAGGACTGTAAGACCACAGGCAGAAAGACAGAAGGACAGAGAGAAGAAAAAAGCGAGAATGTTGGACAGAATGGCACCATGACACAGGAAGGGGGTTCACCTAACACCAACATAGAGAGTCTACTTTAGAGTCAAAAAATATGAGGAGAAGGCTGTGACCCCAGAAGAAATGGCCACACACGGACAAGCAGGTGGCAGATCTGGAGGGACCAGAGAAGTCTTAAGTGGGTACACGAAGAGCCCTCCGGCCAGGGAGGATGCTGGGGGGGGGTCCAGCTGGGTGATGTTGGGAACAAAGTTACCTCTTCAAGGAATGGCAAGGGGCTGGACTCCAGGACTCCTTCCTCTTCACCTGGGGTGGGGTACTAGCCCCAAGGAGAGGAGGGAAGGAGGGGAGGGGGGAGGGTGAGGTTAGCAGGAAAGAAAGCAAAGCTGCCACCTGTCCCCACCACAGGCAGGCTCTGGGGTGGGGGATGGGGGAAATCTCAGATCTTGCAGCCCCTTTGAGAAAGACAATTTAAAGAGAGTCAATCTCCAGTGCCTGTAAGTTGGGAGCAAAGATCTGGATGCCCGTTCTACCTGCCGATAACCGCTGCCTCTGGTCCTGGGAAGGGCTCGGGCAGTGGGGGAAGCTGCCCGTGGAGCTGGGCGTCGGGAGGGGGGCGCCTGCCTGGCTGCTGACCTCTTGGCAGGAGGGCTAGGCTTTCGGGGATGGGTCCGACGCCCCCTAGGGGAAGGGGGAGCCCTGCGGTTGGAGCTCTGAGGACGCTGCAGTGGAGAGATGGGGGGCGGGCAGTGAGCAAGTGAACCTCCATAGTCTAGTGTCTCTCCCAGAAGCTGGGGCTGATGGGGACTTAGCGTAGGAGGTGCTGGGAGAAAGGGGAGAGATGAAGGGGGCCCTCGAGTTTACCTGGTAATCAGGGGCCGTCCCCGTAGTCATCACATCGTAATAGGGGGGCTCGTAGTCATAGTAGAGAGACTCAGCGGGCTAGGAGCGGGGAGGGGGATAGACAGGGCAGATTCCAGAGGGGCGGTAAGGAGATGATGTGGAGTTGGGGGGTGAGAGGTGAGGGTGACAGACAGGGTGACAGTGGAGGAGATAGTGGGAGAGGGGAGAAGAAGGAAATGGGTTTCCCATGTGGACAGAAGCAAACACGATTAAGAGATTGACCCTCCAGTCTTCAAGTTACTGTGCCCAAAACACAGCTGTCACCCCAACTACCCGGTCATCCCCCCAACCTAGACATTCATCTCTCTTCCCATCACACCCCAAGGCACTTGGTGAGCAGAAACTCTGCTGTCTCCACACACCCACAGACCACCACCCCTGCCCCCGCCGAGATTTCCTCTCTGCCTAGTCCCTCCCTATCACCACCCCCCCTTGGTATCACATCTCAGCCTCATTTCCCTGTCCCACCTCCTCGGGGCTCACCTGTCCCCTAATGTCCCCCAATCTCTTAATTCAAGAAAGGGATGGGAAACCCAAGGCAGACAGGAAGAAGATGCCACACAAGCAGGGCACATGGCTCCCGCTGGGGATTCTTCATAATGACTCTTTTTATTTTTAAGTGAAAATAAAAAGGTTGATGACCGAGGACTGGGAGGAGGGCATGATGGGAATAGAGAAATACTGCTGGGAGCTAGGGAGAGGATGGAGGAGCAGCATGGAACACTGCGGGGGAGGAGGGCTGCCCTGGAGAACCCCAGTGTCCTCCCTGCAACACAAGGCTGCAGCTTCTGTTTGCCCGACTCCCTTACCTGTCGCTGGGGCTCCTGGTTCTGTGGTTTATGAAGTCCTGATGGCTGTTTCTTTGGCGATCTCTGGGCTCTGTGAGGCTTCGGGATCTGAGGGGCATCCTTCTGTTCCTGCTCACATTCCAGATCCTTCTGTCCACAAGACTGATAGGCAGCTTGGACACCTGGGACGATGAGGAGCTCCTGAACATCACCCTGCAAAGATATGAGGAGGGAGAAGCGATGGAGAGATAGACAGAGGGACTCGGAGAGGCGAAAGGAATGGTCCGGGACAAAGCGACTGGGTAGATGTCCGGGCGAGGAAACAGATGAACAGGTAAGGCTGTCATGCATGCATCCAGAGGGAGGTCAGAGGTCGGCTGGCTGGGGAGACGGATGGGTGGTGGACACATGAAGAGGGGTTGTCTCTGGGTGACTGGGAGACTGGGCAGGTGATAAACAAGCAGATTTGGACAGGTGACAAATGACCGAATAAACAGCTATGAACTGAATCCACACAACAGTCTCAGACTAAGCAATAGCACGGAGGAAGGTCACAAGCAGCTTCCTATAGGGACAACAGGAACAGGCAGGGGGACAAGAACTGCCGTCCCTTATTTCATATCTCAACGAGAAACGATGAGCCAAAGTCCCTCAGAACAACTGGTCAGGATGTCCATGTATGTGTAGGTAGATGGAGTGAACTCAGGCCTTCCAACCGCAGATTCAACACAGGCCAGCTCCTTCCTGCTCCAAGGGTCACACATAGGCCTTTCCACAGGGCTTCCGGAGACAGGGACGGCCTTGGGACCTTGACCTTCCACCATCAGTGATGATGGGAGTTCTCAGATGGACCTCTAGAAACAAGGGACTTATTTCCTTCTGAATCTCAGTGGCGGTGACCTGAGTCTCACACACTGGCTCATCCCAAAGCAAAACAAAGACCCTCCTGGGGTGACAGAGACCTGGAACTTTCATGCTGTGTTCAGAAAAAGTGGGTGTGTCGATGGGTGGATGGGTAGATGGAGTGGAAGAGCAGACGGGTCAACAGGGGTTCGAGCGCAATAAGAATGACAGTGGATGGATGGGTGGGTGGATGGACTCGCAGGAAAATGAGGGGGCAGGTGAAGGGTATGCACTGTGGTCTAACTGTGTGGAAGGGGCTAATGCATGGTACCTGAGCGGCTGGATGGCTAGGGGGCAGGGAGATGAGTGGGCACAGTGGAGCGGAGCAGCGGCTGAGTTTGTAGCAGCATGCGTCCATGTATGTGCAGGTGGACGGAGTGAGCGGGTGAGTGGGGGAGAGAACAGATTTAAAGGGGATGGGTAGATGAACAGTGGGGGTTGAGGAGGGAGTAGCCGTGCAGGGGAAAAGAGGTGAGCGGCTCACTATGAGCCTAGCTGCATGAGCGGGGAGTAAGTGGACCAAGAGGTAAGGCATGCACTGGAGGCAGGTCACTGGTGTCAGTGGGCCGGGTGGACACAGGAAGAGACAGGTCACTGGTGTCAGTGGGCCGGGTGGACACAG
>NC_022028.1:53554181-53554764 GCF_000317375.1 Microtus ochrogaster | reverse complement strand
ACTGGGCAGGTGAATTAACAGGTAAATTGGGTGAAGGAATAGATCACTGGTGGACAGGTGACAAGTGACAGTGGTGACAATCAGCTGTATTTACATAAGCAGGCCTCTCGCTGCCCGCTGAAAAAGATCAGCCCTGAAGACCAGAAATGGCAATAGGAAATCCTGGGAAGAAAACCAAAGGCTTCAGGCTAGGAAGACAGAGGGCTGGAGCCACAAGTGTGACCCTCCTCAGACAGCCGCTGCGCTTACCTCAAAGACTTCGTCATCTAGGACGTGGGCACCGAAGATCACCACCCCACGGGTGTCCAGCACTGGATTCGCACTTCGGGGAAGGGGTCGGGTAACCCGCTTCTTACAGTCCACAATGAGGGTGACAGACTGGCCCTTCACGGCCACAGCCACACGGTGCCACCTAACCGTGGGGTAAGAAGTCCATGTGACTGACGGGTGGAACAGACGGCGGTGATAACGGGATTAAGAATTACAACAATAGGGGGCTGGAGAGATGGCTCAGTGGTTAAGAGCATTGCCTGCTCTTCCAAAGGTCCTGAGTTCAATTCCCAGCAACCACATGGTGGCTCAC
>NC_022028.1:53529391-53553549 GCF_000317375.1 Microtus ochrogaster | reverse complement strand
GAAACCCTGTCTCGAAAAACCAAAAAAAAAAAAAAAAAGAATTCCAAGCAAGGGCTACCATGTAATCGGTGTTTACAGCATGGGCACCCTGCAATCATTTTCCAGTTGGGGTGTCATATTTGTCTGCTAGAAACGAAGGCTCAAAACACTAAATACTTTACCAGAGAGCCAGCAGGCACCTTTTTGTTCCCATTCCCCAACCCAGACTCTGAGACCCAAACCCTGATCAGGAAGTTTGAGCAGCGGGCTAGTGTGCTCAAAGGAGCAGCAGAAGCCCTCAGTTTAGAAACTGGGGCTTCTGAGTGACTTCGTGACAATCTGGGTCAGGCAGGCCAAAGGGACAAACTGACTTACTTGCCATCGGCTAGGTTGAGGCCTCGGAAGACAGGCTGGGAGGGCGCTTGTGGCCGCCCCCGCTGGTCCTCATACAGAAAGCGCACCGGGCGACCGAGCTCAAGGCCCAGCTGCTGGACTCCCTGGGCACTGTATAGAGTCAAGAGGGGAGCCTGGAGGCCAGGGCGGGTCCGCACAACAGTCAACAGGGAGAAGTCTTTGGGAAAGCCTCCTGGTACCCCAGAGGAAGAGACACACAGATGCAGTGAGAGATGAGGCGATCCCAAACCTCACCTCCCCATGTCCCCATCTCACTGCCCAAACCTGGGAAGAGCTGGCGGGTGGGTGCACTGAGCTGGGCAGGTCGTGACACGCGGTAGGCCACATCAGTAGGACAGACCCCTTTTGATTTCCGGACACCATCAGGAAGGGAGGGGAACCTCAAGGCACGCAGTACATCCACAGAGGGTGCGCCTGGGAGAGTCAGGGTTCGAGTCAGGGGACAGGACAGGTCCCAGGGAGGGTCTAAAGAGGGAACACCCAGATCTCCAACTCATGATCCTTTACATTACCCTGAAAGAACCTATATATATGGGAAGCAAAGTGGCCCAGAGGGGAAGTGCAGCTAGCTGTGGCTGGCCTTCGCACCCGCCTCCCACATCTGTGTCTTAGATCCACCACCGCTGTCTAAGCTGTGAATCTTTGCTAAGATTCTCCCTTCCTCCCTGCCTCCCTCCCTCTCTGCCCTCCTTCTGCTTGTGCACCTGTCAGACCCTCCCTCCCATCCCTCCCCTGTTCTCCCCCCCCATCTCCCCCACACCCTATCCATCCTTTTCTTTCTCCCTTGCTCTCCCTCCCTTTCTGTATCTCCCAGTTTCTGGCTTCCTGGCATCTGCTTGGTCTCTAGCACAAACAACATCTGGGCGATCGATCATCCTGGGCACAGGGAGGCAGAGAGGCGGCCGCCTAAGAGAGGTCTTCCAGCTGCTTAAGACTGGGTTGAGGTGGGGGCGGGGCAGCTCTGACTGGGCTAAGGAAGGAGATAGCAGGACCAGGACCGGGTGGTCCAGATGTCTATGACCCCAGGTTTGGAGAGGGGGAAGGGGAAACTGAAGCTGCCACGCAGGGCAGGAGCAGGTCCAGGGCCGCAAGCCACACATCTGTAGATGCCATCAGAGCTCTTGCCCAAATCCCAGGCCAGCTCCTCACACCTGGAACCTCAGTCCTGCCCTGCCACCCCCACCATCTGAATCTAAAGATTCAAGTCACAGGCCATCAGCCAGGACTCCTTAAATTTCAGCTTCCTGGGCCCAAACTCCCTGGAAAGCGAAGGCTCACACCCCAAAGCGCAGCATCTGCCCCACAGTGGAGAGCTCCCACAGAGGGTGCTCACAAAGGCTGGTGGAAGTGGGGGCGGGCAGAGGCCAGGGCAGTCAGCAGAGCAGAGCTGGGTGGGGTGGACGAGGTGGAGCCGGCAGGAGAGAAAAGGCCTTTTGAGTCCAGGAGCTGAGGAAACCGCGACCTTCCCCCGCCTCTGAGGAGCCTGGCCCCCAAGTGTGGCGGCTCTGCAAACACT
This sequence comes from Microtus ochrogaster, assembly GCF_000317375.1. NCBI lineage: Eukaryota > Metazoa > Chordata > Mammalia > Rodentia > Cricetidae > Microtus > Microtus ochrogaster. The sequence goes on along the minus strand of NC_022028.1, from coordinate 53,551,640 downwards.
GACACACAAGGGCAGCTTTGAGAGACGAAGGTGAGGGAGACAGAGAGACAGAGACTCACAGAGACCCCTGGCCAAGGAGACCTCGGAGGTCCCCACCCTCCACCAAAGCCCAGCGGAGGACAGTTCCACACCACGCTCACTGCCCACAGGCGGCCCCCCTCAAGCCACATACTAAGCCCACTGTCTGAGATACACTGGTACCCCATCAATTGCCCTGAGCCCCCAAATGCCCTGTCCTTTACTCTCAGGAATTCTTAGTCACCCATCTCCCTGGAATCCCCCCTCCACCGACTCAGCTCCCAAACAAGGGACAGTGATCTCAGTCAGTCCCCTGCCTCTGCAAACACCTTGTACTTCATTTTATGTTACTTCTTTGGTCTAGCCTACATCCTTTACACTGCCATTCTGCCTAGTTTCTCTCCAGAGGAGAGAAAACATGAATAATGGAGATATATACAAAATCAGTCCTGTCCCTGTTCTGGGAGAGAGGAGCTGGTTCCATCCTGCTTAGACCCAGCACTCCCAGACTCTATTCTGCTATCAAATCCTCTTCTCTAGGAGCCTTTTCCTTCTGGAGGAAAAAGGGGGGAAAGATTGGGCCTGTGGACACCAGGGTCCCAGAGGAGTCCGGTTGGCCAGAGGGGGAGGGGAGGGGCAGGAATGCAAAGAGCTGGCTCTGGCCTCAGACACCTGATCCTGGCCTGTCCAGCGGCCGTCCTGTTGGCAGCCAGCCCTGGTGTTCCCTAGAGCCAGCCGCGTGGCAGCATCCAGGGCACAGGGAGGGGTTGGGGGACCCAAAGAGAACAGGACAGTGGAGGTAGCCTTTTTCCCTGGCTCTGACCCTGCTTCCTTTACCCATCAGCCCTGGCATTCACCGCCCCGACATCAGCAAAGCCTGGACAAGACTGGCTTTGGCCATCCTCGGATGTAAGGACCCAAACCACGAACCCAGCCTGCTTAGGCTCTGGTCTGTGGTCCCCAGCCGCTGCCATCACCTGCCTTCCACCCGTCATTTCAAGGAGGATGACAGTCCCATACTGGCTACAAGGAACTCGAGTGTTCATCCTTCATCCTAAACCCCAAATCCCTTTCTTAAGACGCAGATGCTCCTACTCGAGGCATCTGTGGTCCCTTTCAGGTAGATGCTCTGACCTCCAGCTGACTGACACCCAGACAAGACTCCTCTTACCTGCCCATCCTGGGGCAGCACTCAGCCCCAGCACCAGAGGTATGAGCAGAAGGAGGCGGGGGCAGCCGCTGCCCCGCTCCATGGCTCAGAATGCCGGGTCCCAGACCCAGACAGCTCTGGTGTGGACAGTAGGCAGAGCGTGCTGAGCCTCGGAACCAGGACCCAGGGATGTCAGCAGCTTTCAGCGGTCAACTCCATGCAGCAAGGTGCTGTTGAGGAGACGTCTGCTTGCTTGTCACTGCTGCTTGCTCCGCGGTGGCTGCTACTGTGTGCCCCTGGCCACCCTGGCAGCTCAGAGACCCCAGCACGCCCCCGCCCCTAGGTCCGGCCCCCGCCTCTAGCCGCCCGCCCACAGCCACCAAAGGGAAACCCCACCCCCGATCTCCACCTGGGCAGGGGAGTGTAGGGGCAAGAACCGCTCCTCACTCGCTGGCCCTGGAAGGGTACATTCCTATTCCTGGAGGGATTAGGTGGTCTGTGTGCACCCTCAATGTCTTTGGGGGAACACAATATACCTTCTCTGGCTCCTTTCTTTTTAGGACCCTATGGTCCAGTCACACACACAACGGTCCCTGCCCTTGGGGGCCCAGGGCCCCTCTGCGGAGTCCGGGGAGGGACTCAGGGCACAGTGGGACATAAGGGGCGGGCCTACAGCGACCGCCCCACGTCCACTCGTAATCAGGTCTCCATAATTACCTCCTTCGTCCCGCCCCATGTAATTACAGAGCAGCCCTGGGCGGGGTGTTTATAGACCCAGCTATAGATAGCGACCCAGACCCAAACGTGGGGGGGTGTGGGGTCCTTGCGGAGCAGAGGTCAGAGATAGGCAAATGGGCTAATCGCCCGAGAAGATAGAAATATTGGACTAGGTAAAACAGTGAAAAGGGGCACAGGACCGTGATGAGGGGACAGGCGATGCTGCCAGAAGGGTCTGGCAAAAGGGTCACTCAGGGACGTGTCCGCTCCAGGAGGGCAGCGCTGAGACCAGCGCACCCCTTCGTGTGGGCACAGCGCCGGGTCTGCCCGGAGCCTGCGGCGCAGCCGGGGAGAAAGCTGGAGCGAGCGAGACGCCGCCGCCCGCTGGCGCTGGGAGGGCACCGGCGAACAAGGCGCCTTTGAGAAAAAGCCGGTCTCCCTTCTCCGTGGGCAGCCCCGCCCCCAACCTGGCACACCCTCTCCCCCTCCCGACAAAGCATGCCTTGTGTCTCCCACCCTGCACCGCCTCTGCAGCCCCAGGGAACCTCGGGTCGGCCCCTGCAGCACCCAGGGAGCAAGTCAGGGATTCTCACCAAAAAATCCCTACACCTAGGCTATGCCACGGTGCCCACCGCCCAGTTACCTCAGTCCAGAAAACAGCTATTTTAACTGGAAAGCGATTTTATGTGCAAGAGAAAGCGGGGGAGGAAGCCTCCCCCGAAAAGAGACCCGGGGTAAAACCCATGCAGCCCAGCACCCATCTCTGAAGGCTGGCCATCCCCATCAGTTCTCTGTCCCCAGTCCCCAGTCCCCAGTCTGGGCTGAGGAGTAGGTAGGGACAGCTGTAAAAGGAAAGGCCACCCAAATCAGCGACCCCCTCACAGCCCAGACCCCTTCCACGAGCCAGTGAGATGAAGAAGGCAGTGCCCGGAAAGCCACAGGGGCGGACCACCTAAAGGGCCTCCTTGCCTACATGCCACCTCCAGCCCTGGCATCTAGGCCAGCCTGGGGATGTACAGTACTTCTTTGAGTCTAACTCCCAGTCTCTCCTCACAGGAGATTAAAATAGCAGTCAGTTCTCCATCTCCGCCGGCCCCTTCACCGCCACCCTTTATTCTTCAGTCTGACTGCAGTGTGCCGCAAAGGGAGCTACAGGAGGCAGGCGCCCCCCTTTGCCCCCCTCTGTCAGGCTGGGGGTATGAAGGGCTGTCAGAGCCCTGCTCCGAAGACCATCAGCTCGGGGACTAGCCCCACAACATCCTTTCTAGAGGAGCTCCATCCCGCTCTCGAGAAGGGAGCAGGGTCCCAGGACCAGGGCCAGTGCTTTGTTCTCGGGGAGCCAGGGTGAGCAATCACCTACATCACGGGAGACTCAAGGCCACTGAAGGTAGACGTGTAGTGGTCACAGGGATCTGGGGTCCCGTCTGACTCTGGGACCGGGCACACCCTGCTAAGGGGCCAGACCCCTTGCAGGCTGCAGAAGTGCCCTCCTGCTCTGCACCACTTGCCCATGGCTCTGGCGGGGCCCTGGGCCCTCCCACCCGCCCAGGCGCAGTCCTCTTCCACAGTGCTCCCCACTGAGGAGCACGCGTGTGTGCCTGGGCTCAGGCTAGCTGGTGGGGAGCCTCCAGCATCTCCATGAGGAAGGTGTCAATGGGGGTGTCGCCAATGAGCTTGAAGAAGAACAGGTGCTCCAGACACTTGAGGCCGATGGAGCGGAGGGCGGGAAGACGTAGCAGCAGCTTGGCGAACCTGAGGCGGACAGAAGGGAGTGAGTGCCAGCACCAGCCAGGCCCTGGACATACTCCAGCCTCACCCTCTGGGGGGCCGCAGCCCGGGAGCCCCTCTCACCGGCCTTGCTGCTCAGGGTATTTCTGCTTGCAGTAGGTCTCCAGTGACGCGTAGACCTTCTCCCGCAGGACCTCGACCTCACCAGGGTTGGAGAGGCCCTTGGCATCTGGGATGGTAAAGGAGGAAGAGCAAGAGGAATAAGGCAGGTGAGTCAAGTCAGGACGGACGTGCAGAAGGGGCCCTCAAGATGCCCCTCAGGGAACTGAGGCCAGCTGGGTTTGTGGAGAAGAGGAGGTTCCAAGGTGGCCTCTTCTTACCTGGATTAAACAGAATGATTGCCCGCAGGCAGCCAAGCTCCGTCTTGTCCATCCTCATGTCACGCATTTTGGACACTAGCTCTGTCAGCACCCTGGAGAGGGACCTGCAGGTCACTCAAAGGTCACAGCTCAGCCAGCCTTGGACACGGACCAGTCTATTGCCCCACCCCTTCTAAGCTACAGGACAGCCTGGCCAAGGGCCACTGACCGATCAAAGATGGCTCCCACGCCTGCGGAATGGGCTGAGTTTCTGTGCACGTGAAGACCCGTGGCCAGAAGGATGCCATCTCGGACATCAATGGACCGATGGGAGAAGGAGGCAATGAGAAGCTCATTCCAGCCTAGGGGCCAGAGGGCACCAAGGGTCAGCAGGCAGACACCAGGTCATGGGATCCAGAGCACAAAGAAAATAGGAGGCAAGTCAGCAAGTCAAGTTCCCTGAATATACAAGAGAAGGCTACTAGGGTCACTGAAGGTCAGGAGGACAAAGAGGGGTCAAATGTCAAGAGGTCAAGAAAGTCAAGGTCACTGACCTGCCCGTAGCAATATGACCTGGTCATCCAGAGGTAGGGAGGAGAAGTGTGGGATCCTCTTTGCCCACTCGACAAGTGTGAACAGCTGCTTGTCAGCTGCCTGGCAGATGTTAGTCACTGGGTCATTCGGCTGCAGAGACCAGAAGATGCATGGGAGGGCAGAGTCACCATCCCTGCTGGAGGTTGTGGCACTCCTCTTCAACCCTGCAAGCCCCAGCTGAACCCGTCTCTGACTCAGGCTCCTCTTCAACCCTGCAAGCCCCAGCTGAACCCGTCTCTGATTTAGGTTCCGCTCTGCTCTGGACGTTCCAGTGGAAGCAGAGGTGAGGAAGCTCTCACCCCACATCAGAGACAGACTTCTTGAGACAGGGTCTCGCTATGTGCTCCTGACTGGCCTGGAACTTGCTATGTACACCAGGCTGGCCTTGAACGCACAGAGAGCCACTTATCTCTGTCTCCCAAGTGCTGGGATTATAGGCAAGGGCCACTATGCCTGGCTCACTTCCAGTCCAGGGCAAGGTGCAGAGGGGAGGAAGGGAGGAAGAGGAGAGGTGGAGCACACGCACCTCAACTCCTTGCCCAACCCCAACCTGAGGGAGAAGGGATCAACCCCATCACTCACGCTACTGCCGCTACCCCCGGTCCCCCCGGGACCCTCAACGCCTTGGTCACTCTTCTGCTCCACAGCAAGCTCTGCCTCCAGGATCCTGTCCACAGGCATCTCCTCAGGGGCTCCTCCAGCCCCATCCCCGTCCCCATCCTTGTCTTTCCCCCGTTGCCGCTCCTCCTGGACCGCTGTGGGGTGGGGAGGGAAAAATGCAGAATTGGAAGCCAGCTAGGAGGGTCCAATGTCCCTGGGGGTATGGCAGCCAGAGGTGAATAGAAACGGAAGACGGGGAATCCGGAAGCAAAGCGCTCTTGGTGAGAGCACCTGCCAAGTACACACGAGACCCAGGGCTCTCCCCATCACCACAAATAAATAAGTACATAAACAGGCAGATAAAGAGGTCCACCTGGCAATAGACAGATGAAAGAATCAGAGAAGAATCTGCACTTAATAGGGTCAGTGATATGCTAAAAATGTGCCAACGTGCTTTAACATGTACTGGAGCGTCTTAATGGCCTCGTGGGTTCCTGCCCCAAGGTTTAAGGATGAGGAACCCAAGGCTAAAGACATAGCCTCCTAAATTCACGCAATACACAACCAGTTACACGCTTGACTCCAGACATGGCTGACGGCAAACCCTATGCTCCTCTGACTACAGACAATGTCATCATCTTGGTGACCTGAGTCCAGGTCTTTGGAGGGTGTGTTCTGACTCTGGTCCTGCCACTCTGCCGTTGTGTGACCTTGGGAAAGCCAAGATTCATCTTCTTTACAGCAAGGACCAGTTCAAAATAAGCCCTAAAGTGTCTCTTAAAATTCAGGCATCAGGTTTACTTAGTTTCAGAGAAGAGAGATGCCAAGTCCTGACCTCTTCAGGGATTCTGTAGCTTAACAGGGTAGAAGTCTTGAGGATTAAAGGAAAGACTGGGAGACCAGAGAAAGAATGTAGGATCAAAGCGAGACGGGCTGTATGAAGTGGAGAAGAAAGAGCAGAGGCCTGGGTAGTCCAAGGCAAGCTGGGAGAGCCCACAGCATCACAGGCTTAACCCCGAGGAGCAATCGAGGAGAACAGGAAAGAGAAACGAAACTTCGCCCCCTGGAGGAGAGAGACATGGAGGCTCTCCTGCTGGCTGGGGCAGCTCCTTACCCTCCCTCTTCATGCCGGTGGCCAGACACTTCTGATAGCGGCAGTACTGACAGCGGTTCCGCTGGCGCTTGTCCACCGTGCAATCTTTGTTATCGCGGCAGGAGTAGGTCAGGTCCTTCCGGATGGTGCGTTTGAAGAAACCCTTGCAGCCCTCGCAGCTGTACACACCATAGTGCTTGCCTACGGGGGAGAAGTGTGGCAGGAAGACTAGTGAAGACACCTGCCCACAGGGGATCCAAGGCTGAATCCTTCCCAAACACAGAGCAGCTCACAAGGCGAGATAAGCCAGTCACCTCCTCAGCCCCTTCCCTGACTGCCCCTACCTGCATCTGATAGGAATCTAAAGGCCCCACAGGTGTCCTTGCTCTGACCACCCTCAGGAAGCCATGGGAGCCCACAGGCGGTGGTAAAGTCTCTATGTTCTTTCCTCCTCTGCACCTGGGCTGAGCCTCATACCTGAGCTCCGGTCCCCGCAGATTGCACACAGCCGTTTGCCGGCCCCAGGGCCACCTGGAGGGGGTGGACAGTGCAGGCCCCGGACCCCTAAGACCGGTGGCTTCACATCTTCAGGGGGGCCAGACCCGCCCCCAGGGAGCGACACTGTGGAGTTAATCTGGGATGGGGGAACAGGGAAGTCACAGAGGGCTCTTGGGAGGGTACTGGCAACATTGTGGTCTAATGTAAAGGGCCTTCCCTGAAGCATAACCCCAAGAATGAATATGCACCCTTCTGTAAGTGTGTGGCCCAGCTGCCAGGAAGGGCACAGAACCAAAAGGGCAGAAAGTCACTGTGAGCTGAAAAAGATATCACAAATATTCCCTTTGGGCTCAGGGTTTTTGTTTGTTTTCAAAATAGAGCTAGGAAGAAGCATGCACAGAAACACTGTTCACTTCAGGAAGAGCAAGGGGTCTGAGACCACAGGGCTGCTAGGATTGGAGAACCAGAAAGGTCACGGGGTCATGGGGAAGTCCACAGAAAGATGGCAGGGAGGGGTTTAGAAGGTGGAAACAGGGAAATGAAAGCAGAGAGGCAATAAGTAGGTCACGACCTCTCACCTGAGGACTGCTGACCGGCCCGGAGAATCCTGGGGGAGCCGGAGGGGGCAGACCAGGGGACCCCATGGAAGAGCTGATGACTGGGAAGGGGGAGCCCAGTGGAGGGGGTGGCATTGGAGGTGGGGGTGCCGAAGGGGTAAGAGGTGGGCCAGGAGGAGAAGAGGGGGGAATCCCCTGGGAAAGGGGATTTGGAGAGGAGCTGTCTGGGCTTCGGGAATCTGAGAGGGAGGTACACACAGGCAGACACACAGGAGAAACAAGAAGAGAAAGTTGAGTCTTTTCATCATCCAAATGGACACTTTAATTCTCCCTGACCCACCACATCCCACGACCCCGGAGTTCAGAAATACCAAGCTGTCAAACAACAATTTCACTCCTCACGGTCGCGAGGGGAGGCGGTTGACCAGAGGGAGCCAGTTCAGCGGGAGACTCCCGGGTCATCTCAGGCTGACCTCGGGGGTGGGGTGGGGAAGCACGTGCCGGTGGACCAGTGACCCCCTCGTTCCCAACTCAGAACATTCGGGGCGGAGAGCATGGACGAGATCCCCGGTCCCGGGGTACAAGCTTAGCCTTCGGACGCCCAGAGTCCTCCAGCCCAAGGGGAACGGTGTCCTTCCCACGCCCGATACCTGCCGCAGGCCCGGCCCGACCGCACCTGCAGGGCGGAAGCTCCCCCGCCGCGCCCCGCCCCGGGGGAGGGCGCTGGGCCTCGGGAGGGCGAGGGCGCGTGTTTACAAACAAGGGGGCGGGCGCGCGGGGAGGGGGCGCTGGGGGCGCCGGCCGGGACTCACGGGACACTCACCCCGCCCGCTGTCGCCCATCCCGTCCCGGCCAGCCTCCCCCGGCTCCGGCTCAGGGGTCTGCTGCTCTCCGGCCGCCGCCGCGGGATCCAGCCAGGGCCGCCGCCGCCGCCACCGGGACGCGACCCCACAATGCATCTCTTTCCTCACCCCCACCGGCCCACACTGCCCCGCGGCATGTCGCGGCGGGAGGAAGGGCGGACGAGCCGCCCAAGACATGACGCCGGGCCCGAGGGTGGGGGGAGCCCGACAGGCGCCCGGGACGTGCGGGGGGGCTGAGCGGGGAGGACTCGGGGAGCGCCGCCGGGGACAGCGGGCTCAGGCGCCGCGCTCGGCTCGGCACCGGGGTGACAGCACCGGGGCGGCCGCCATCTTGGTGCGGACGGGAAGTCTCGTCGCGAGCCCCCGCCCCTCGCCGAGGTGGGAACGGAGGAGGCGGTCTCCGCCCGCCCGTCAGCTCCCGCGCCCGCCGTCCCCTCGGATGACCCCGGCCGTGCGCATGCGTGCTGGGGGCGCGGCTGCGCCGTCCGCGGGGCGCCGCCATGTTGGTAAAGGTAGTGGGGTGCGGGCCGACAGGAACTTCCTGATCTCGCGGGAGCTCGAGGCGTGACTGCCACGTCCCAGCACACGGAGAACCGAGAGGATCCCGGAGCCGGTGAGGACTCCCCGCCGCTGCCTTGCGGCGCTTTGCGGGCCTTTTTCCCCCTCGCCCCAACCGTGGGTCATAGAGACGAGGGCCCAGAGAGACCGTGGAGTTGCGGATCGCAGGCTAGAGCGGTGTCGGTGGGGGGGGGTCTGCATCCGGGTGGGGTGTCGGGGAGCGAGAGAACCCGCCTTGGGGACAATGTGAGAGGGAAGAGAGCCATCCAGGGGTGCCGGAAGGGCACGAGTGCAGGGAAGCGGACCCCGCTTAGGGACAGCGTCAGGTAGAGTCGTCGTCTGTCCCTCCGGTCAGCTCGATGGCCGAGGGCCTCCGGGTCCCCCGCTGGGTGGCTGTGGGACTGCTGACCTGGGCGGCTGTGGGGCTGCTGGTGGCCGGACACGGGGGTCATGGTGACCCGCACCAAGACGTGGAAGAGGACTTCCATGGCCACGGGCACTCACCTGAGGATTTCCACCATGGACACAGCCATGCCCATGGTCATGGCCACACTCATGAGAGCATCTGGCATGGGCATGCCCACAGCCACGACCATGAACATTTACATGAGGATTTCCACCATGGCCATAGCCATGGTCACTCCCATGATAGCGTCCACCACAGAGGACATGGACTTGCCCATGAACATAGCCACGGAGCCTCGAGAGAGAGGGGGGCTCCAGGCGCCAAGCACCACCTGGACACTGTCTCTCTTTGGGCCTATGTGAGTCCGCTGGGGACGTGGGGAAGAGGGACTGGTTCTTAGTCGTTGGAAAACTCCATATGTGACTTGTGACTCCCCTTCCCCAGGCCCTGGGGGCCACAGTGCTGATCTCTGCGGCTCCTTTCTTTGTGCTCTTCCTCATCCCGGTGGAGTCTAACTCTCCCAGGCATCGCTCCCTGCTCCAGATCCTGCTCAGTTTTGCCTCTGGGGGGCTCCTGGGTGATGCCTTCCTGCACCTCATCCCTCATGCTCTGGGTAAGTAACCTCGGCGCTACCTCAGAAACTTAAGATGATTTATTCTCTAGAAGGAAAGGGAGTTCTTTCTCTTTTGTGACCCCGGATTTTCCCATCGTCCTCAACTGCACATGCGTTGTGCCAAGCGTTCCCCTTTTTTCTACTTCCTGCAGAACCTCATTCTCACCATGCTGTGGAGCAGCCTGGACACGGACACTCCCACAGTGGTGAGAAAGAGATGGGAATGGGGATCGGGATGTGGGCAGTGTCTGCCTCTGCCAGTTCTTCACCTCTTGCACTGGAGGAGGAGTCCGGCATCCGCATCTCCTCATGCTTCGATGCCTCTGCTCCCAGGACAGGGCCCCATTCTGTCTGTGGGGCTGTGGGTTCTCAGTGGGATTGTTGCCTTCCTCGTGGTGGAGAAATTTGTGAGACATGTGAAAGGAGGACACGGACACAGCCACGGACACGGAGACAGCCACACACATGGGGGCCATGGCCATGGCAGACAGGGTGAGCCTACCTAGCCTGCCACAGAGCTGTAGGCTCTTACGGTGGAACAGGCTTCTTATGTAGGACATGTCGAAAGCACTGTCCCCATCTGATCGACTCCTGTTCTCCCTCAGAGTGTCCTTCCAAGGAGAAGCCCAGCTCAGAGGAGGAAGAAAAGGGAGCAGGGACATTGCGGAAAAGGAGAGGAGGGAACGGGCCGAAGGATGGGCCAGTGAAACCTCAGAACCCTGAAGAGGAAGAAAAACCAGGTTCAGGTGAGGGACGGGTGGGTGGACAGAATGTGTGGACAGAATGTGTGCTGGAGGTGATGTTGGCATCTAGACAGTTCCAAGGGGTACGTATGACCTTCAATCTTTTTGTCTTGTTTCTTTACAAAAGACCTGCGAGTGTCTGGATACCTGAACCTGGCTGCTGACTTGGCCCACAACTTCACAGATGGTTTGGCCATTGGAGCTTCCTTTCGTGGGGGCCGAGGGCTAGGGATCCTGACCACAATGACAGTCCTGCTACATGAAGTGCCTCATGAGGTTGGGGACTTTGCCATCTTGGTACAGTCTGGCTGCAGCAAAAAACAGGTTGGTGCTGACTGCCTGTCATTTGTTCCTAACAAGCTGTCCTACCATTGGCAAGTCTTTTAGAAAGGGGCAAGTTATTTCCTTTACCTCTGCTCTGTGCGGTCGCCATGACCCTCATGTGTGCTGCCTGGTGCACAGCCTGGAAGGGCCGCGGAGGAGGGGTGGACGATTTTTCAGATGTCTGTTCTAGCGCTTCACTTTCTTTCTTCCTTTTTTAAATTTTTTATTTATTTTATTATTTATTTTTTGTTTTTCAAGTCAGGGTTTCTCTGTAGCCTTGGAGCTGGAACTAGCTCTGTAGACCAGGCTGATCTCGAACTCACAGAGATCTGCCTGCCTCTTCCTCCCAAGTGCTGGGATTAAATGCATGCGCCACCACCGCTTTTCTAGTGCTTTTCAGCCTTTTGGGGCTGGGGGTCTTGGGTGACTGTCTGCTGGCCAGGGAGCCTCTGCTTCTCGGTGCTGGGATTGTAAACACCCCCACCGCACTTGCCTTTCCATGCAGGTGCCTGGGGTCCAGATTCCTATCCTCACGCTGTGCAGCAAACACTATCAATGGAGCCATTGCACCAGCCCCTTACCGTCTCCACCTTTCCGAAAGCGTGCACACTTGTACAGCTGTCCCCACCGTCACGCCTAGTCGTCAGCTGTCGATGACCTTTCTCTTTTCTGCCCACCAGGCGATGCGTCTGCAACTCCTGACCGCAGTAGGAGCGCTGGCAGGCACAGCGTGTGCCCTTCTCACCGAAGGAGGGGCAGTAGGCAGCGAGATGGCAGGTGGTGCCGGGCCTGGCTGGGTTCTGCCGTTCACTGCTGGTGGTTTTATCTATGTAGCAACAGTGTCTGTGTTGCCTGAGCTGTTGAGAGAGGCGTCCCCATTACAGTCTCTGTTGGAGGTGCTGGGCCTGCTGGGGGGAGTCGTCATGATGGTACTGATTGCCCACCTCGAGTGAGGGCGGGGGAATCTGCCACCCCTGCCTCCCAAATAAAGACAGTTGGGAGCCCTGGCCAGTGTTAACTCGCCAGAGGAAGGAGTTTTAGCCTTGGAGAATGACAGGTCAGGGGGACCAAAGTGTTGGACACTGCCCAACAATGTTGTTGGTGAGAAATAAAGGGACCATGAAGAAGACTGGGATGACTGGAGCCTACCTGGTGGTCCCTACCCTGCTTGTTTTCCCACACCAACATGCCACACGGGGTCCTCCAAGGTCCGACCCCTTCTGCACTGGTCGGTGGTGGCTTCGGGGAGACAGGAGTGGGTAGACATCAATCCTGTGTCCTGATTCGGAAGTAGAGGGATGGGAGAATGTCCCTTGGTAAAATCTCACGGCCTGATTTATTTTTGTTTCTATTCCTTTTATATCACTGTTTGAATGGGTAGGAGGCACGATGATCATAAATAAAGTACTTGGATCTTCTGCCCCGCTTGCAGTCTTTGTTTTCGGGGGGAGTGGTGGCCCCTTGTCTACACATACTCCCCAAGTCCCCAGGGGTGGTGGGTGGCCACGCCCCCACAGTGGGAGGTGGCTGCCGAAGGCCTATGGCTGACGGGGTTTCCATTGGGTCCGGTTCGGCCCTCGCCACGCCCCCATGTGCTCGGATTGGCTTGGGCTACGGGGCCCGCCCGCCCCCAGCCACCATGGCGTCTCAGCTCCGGCTCCGCTCCGCGCTGGCTCTGGTCACAGGTTCAGGGGTTCCCTCCCAGGGTGGGTTGGGGTGCCGGGGCCATGTCAGCGAGCGCCATCCCTGGGGTCCCTGGCGCTTTTGTCCTAGTTTCAGTAACTTGGCGCCCCTTGACCTCTGACCTCCGCCCGTCTTTCCCACTACCGCGGACTCCCCCCCCCATCTCAGGTGCGGGCAGCGGCATCGGCCGCGCGATCAGCATGCGCCTGGCGAAAGAGGGCGCCGTCGTGGCCGCCTGCGACCTGGACGGGGCAGCGGCACAGAACACCGTGCAGCTGCTGGGCGGCTCGGGGAGCGAGGCCGGAGCGCCGCGCGGGAAGCACGCCGCCTTCCAGGCGGACGTGTCGCAGGCCCCCGCTGCCAGGCGCCTGCTGGACCAAGTGCAGGTGAACCAGTCACCGCGTCCCACAGCCCTCGGCCGGGCCCTTTGTGGTCTTTGGTGTCAGCCTCCCCCTCCCTCCCATAGGCCTGCTTTTCTCGCCCGCCATCTGTCGTTGTGTCCTGTGCGGGCATCACACGCGATAAGTTTCTGCTCCACATGTCGGAAGAAGACTGGGACAGAGTTATAGCTGTCAATCTCAAGGTGGTGACCTCTGAACCCGTGACTTGTGCCCGCCCCCAGCCTGGGGAAGGACTTGGAGGAGGGCTGCCACCCCAGCTGATCTTGCCAGCTCATTACCCTCTCGTGCCAGGGCACCTTCCTAGTCACTCAGGCTGCAGCCCAGGCTTTGGTGTCCAGTGGCTCTCGTGGCTCCATCATCAACATCAGTAGCATCATTGGAAAGGTCAGGCTGAGCTGGACCAGGGCAGCTAGCCGCGTGGACTCTGGGAAGACTCCCTTGGAGACTCCTGACTCACCCTGGGTCTCTGACTCACCATAGGTGGGGAATATTGGCCAAGCAAACTATGCGTCCTCCAAAGCGGGAGTGATTGGGCTCACTCAGACTGCAGCCCGCGAACTTGGACGGTGGGTCAGAACGGAGCACCCTACTGAGGGAGGGGTCAGTGTCTTTCCCAGGGTCAGCATCCATTCTTCCTCCCACAGACATGGGATCCGATGTAACTCAGTCCTCCCAGGGTTCATCACAACACCCATGACCCAGAAAATGCCAGAGAAAGTGAAGGACAAGGTACGCTGTGGGTGGAGGGCAAGTCAGAGGAGGCCGGTGAGGGAGATTACTGGGCACAGTGCAAACGGTGAGTATTCCAGACATGTATTTAGTGAGGGATGAAAAAAAGAGGGGAAAAAAAGTCCATAAAAGAAACTTTCAGCGACAAGCGTGTTTCCTTACAGGTGACTGCAATGATCCCGTTAGGACACTTGGGGGACCCTGAGGGTAAGCATGCGTTGGGAGAAGGCTCTGAGGAGGGGACTTGAAGAGATCTTTAAATCTGTAATATTTTTGAAAAGGTCGCAGAGGGATTAATGATTGGTGTGGCTTGGGGTTATGTGGGAGGATAGCCACTCCGGATCTAAGGCAGTGAGCCTGCCCTTCCCCCACCGTCCTCATAGATGTGGCAGATGTGGTTGCCTTCTTGGCATCTGAAGACAGTGGATATATCACAGGGGCCTCAGTGGAAGTCTCTGGTATGAGGCCTTCGTGGGGGAGGGCGGACGGGACGGAAAAGCACAACCTCAACTGCTGGAATGAGAAAGTGAGGGGACCGTGCAGCCCGAAGGGCAGAGGTCCCTTCTCTAGACCAGGGACAGAGTGGGTGCCTATCCGTATACCTCACCGGTGACCCATGCACCTGTTCCCATGTTTCTGCCCCTCTCAGGAGGTCTTTTCTTGTAACTGCCTCGTGGAAGCTGGACGCTGCTCGCCGCTCCCCCACCACCGCCTGGCCTCCTGCTGACGAGGACGCTAATTTCCCAGGCTACAAAGGGGGTGGCAGTGTGTGGCTCAGGCATGCTGAATATGGAAGGCAGGGGTGCTTGTGACCCTAATAAATTCCAAATCCTCTTCCCTGCCACCTCCGGTTCTTCTTGTGTCCAAGCCCTCAGACCCTTCCCCACCTCCCCCTCTCTCCCCTTTCCGAAGGATTGCTCCCTTTCACTGCCTGGTCTCCCAGGGCAACCCCCGCCGCCGGGTGTGAGAGGAAAGAGTGTATGTCACTGTGTGTGCGTGACACTCGGGGTCTTTCAGAGGGAGGGGATTCTGTCCCCACCCTCTTTCATTGGTCCTGCAGCACCAGTCATGCCCCCCCCACCAATCCCCGGGTCCTTATGGCCCCCAAGGGTGATTTGTTCTTGGCCCCATCCTGGTGTCCAGTCTGGCCTTGGAAGGGGGTCTTGGAACAGGTGGCCCACCCCCACCCCTCCTTTCTCTGCTCCCCTCCCTTCTCTCCACCTTACAATAGCCACAGCCGGCCTGGGGTCGGATGGGGGGGGATTAGGGGAGGGGGCCAGGATTAGGGGAATGGACTAGCCGATGAAAGGGGCTGGAGGAGAGCAGAAGGGAGGGGGCTGGGAGAAGGAGGAGGAAGGGGAGGGGGTCCGCGCTAATCGACTCTGGCGCCCACATAAGGACTGGCCACGGACTGAAGGAGAGAACAGGGAAGTAGGGGGTAACTGGGGTTGGGGGCGAGGGGACCCACTGCTAACTTGTCCCAGAGACAGGCCACCCCCTGGCAGCCGCAGCGCAGGCTGGCGGGGGACAGAACGCCCGTCATGGTCTCTTCCTCCGTGCTCCTCATTCCCTGCACTCAACCGGGATGGCCCTGCTCCTTCCTCTTCGCGCTCCTCTCCGTCCGCTTCCTTCACTCCGAGTCCCAGAGAGGCTCTGCCCACTTTCCCACGCCACACATTTCACTCGTGTGTTCCCCGACTCCCCCACGGGGGTCCCATCTGGTTTCCCTGCTTCCGCGTGGGGTCTCCATCCCCGATGCCTCCGGTGCGCCTCCCTCCCCGCCCCGGGCCGCGGCTCCTGATTGTCCAAACGCAATTCTCGAGTCTCTGGCTCCGGCCGAGAGTTGCGTCTGGACGTCCCGAGCCGCCGCCCCCAAACCTCGAGGGGGAGAGGCCGGGCGGAGCGCGGGCCGGTCCCCCGGACACCCGGGACCCCTCGCAGCCCTAGGGGCGCAGGGCGCGCGCCCAGTAGCAGAGGTGCAGCTGCGGCCGGCTTTCCGGGGATCCCGGGCCCCGGCTTGGGGGAAGATGGAGATCATCGTCCGCGCCGCGAGGGGAGCTCCGCCCTCGGGTTCCCCACGTGCACGCACCAGCACCCCCACCCCCAGGCCGGCTCCGTGTGCGCCCCGCGGGGGAGGGGGAACCCGGTTCCACGGCACCCTCCACGCGCGCCGCGAGGGCGGTGACGTCTTCGCCGCGGGGGTGGGATGCAAGGAGGGCGGAAGTGACGTCGGGCCTCAGCGCCCGGGCCATGGCGGCGGCGGCGGCGGCGGTGGCAGCGAGAGCCGCGGCGTGAGTGGCAGCTGCGGACCGAGCTGACCAGGGCGGCGCAGCCCGGGGGTCCCCGGGGAGAGGCCCGCGGCAGGGCAGCGCGACGGCCGGAGCCGGGTGAGGGACCGCGGGGTGCGCGCACAGGGCTCCGGGGGCGGGGTCTGCAGAGGGGCGGCCCCGACATCGTCCCCTCCCCCCCTCACTCCGCAGACTTCTCTCGGCCGAGCCCTGCTTGGAGGGGGTCCGCGCCCCGTCACCATGACGACACCGGCGAATGCCCAGAATGCCAGCAAAACGTGGGAACTGAGTCTCTATGAGCTGCACCGGACCCCGCAGGTGACAGGGATCTTCCAGTCCCAACTCACCCCCTCCCGCCAGCTCTCCCCCTCCCCCTTCACACTATTCTTTGCCCGATTCTGCGTTCGAATCACCTTTCATCTTTTCAAAGCACTTCTGCACTTACCTCGTTTAATCCGATTTAACCTCTCCAAACAGCAGTGTCAGAGAGGTATGGCAGATAGTGCTGCGTTAATTGGAGCACGGTAAACAGACGCCAGAAGTTACCTTTTCTCTCTCCTCTCGGCTCGCACATGTCCCACATGTCCGTGTACACAGACTCGTCCTACGAGTTTAAGCGAACTCTCCAGTGTTCTGACTGAAAATCTGTTTTAACAGGCCCCCTGAAATTCTAGTAGTCTTGCTCTTAGAGTTCTAAGAAAGCCTGTTGAGGCGGGGTGTGGTGGCGCACTGCAGAAGCAGGGGCAGGTGGATCTCCTAAGTTTGAGGTCAGCCTGGTTTTCCATAGTGAATCCAGGCCAGCTAGGGTCACACACATAGTGAGACCCCCCAAAAAAGCAAACAAAAAGAAGTTTGTTGAATAAATATTCGCCAAGCCTGTGCCGTCCCCAACTAACCCTAGCATCTCACCAAACGTCTGTTCTTCTGTTTCAAAACTCCTTGTGAATGAGTCCTCATCCCTTCTGGGTAATTTCCAAGTCATTGGTCTCCTCCATCCCAGAATTCCCATCTTCCTCAGTTGGCCAGCATGGCTGTCCGGGTTCTGAAATTCCTTTCCCCGACCCTCTGCCACCTGCTAATGGCCCAGGAAGCCATCATGGATGGGACAGAGATAGCGGTCTCGCCCCGGTCGTTACATTCGGAGCTCATGTGTCCCATCTGCCTGGACATGCTGAAGAACACAATGACCACCAAGGAGTGCCTCCACAGATTCTGCTCTGACTGCATCGTCACTGCCCTGCGGAGCGGGTAACAGGAGGGACCGTTTGCAGTGGGGGGGGGGGAGATATCAGTGATGGCGACTGAGCCCACAGAGCTTCTTCTCTCCCAACCCAGGAACAAGGAGTGCCCTACCTGCCGGAAAAAGCTGGTATCCAAGCGGTCCCTACGGCCAGACCCCAACTTTGATGCCCTGATCTCCAAAATCTACCCTAGCCGGGAAGAATACGAGGCCCATCAGGACCGAGTGCTCATCCGCCTCAGCCGCCTGCACAACCAGCAGGCGCTGAGCTCCAGTATCGAGGAGGGGCTTCGGATGCAGGCCATGCACAGGTGTGGAGGTCTGGAGACTCAGGTGTGAGCTGTGAGGGGGTCTGGAGTAGGGGTCTCGTAGACTACCCTCTTCCAGCTGCCAGGTGTTGACCAGGCAGGTGCCTGTGTTCTCAGACTGGTCTAGTCTTGTTTCTTCAGTCATCAGATAGAAGTAAAAACACTTACTATGCTTGATACATCGTTAGGGACTGGTAAACACGGAACATCACCGTTAGGATTTCCATGGATCAGAGTCCTGTGAAGTTTAACACTTAGAGGCTTGAGTTCTGCTCTCTCTAACCCGGACTGTTTATTTCTACAGGGCCCAGCGTGTAAGGCGGCCGATGCCCGGATCAGATCAGACCACCACCATGAGTGGGGGGGAAGGAGAACCTGGGGAGGGAGAAGGGGATGGAGAGGATGTAAGCTCTGACTCCGCTCCTGACTCCACTCCAGGCCCTGCTCCCAAGCGACCCCGTGGAGGGGGTGCAGGGGGCAGCACTGTAGGGACAGGAGGTGGTGCTGCTGGGGGGATTTGCGGGGGTGCTGGTTCTGAAGACTCTGGTGATCGGGGTGGCACTCTGGGAGGGGGAACTCTGGGCCCCCCCAGCCCTCCTGGGGCTCCCAGTCCTCCAGAGCCAGGCGGCGAGATCGAGCTTGTGTTCCGGCCCCACCCCCTGCTTGTGGAGAAGGGAGAGTACTGCCAGACTAGGTGAGGAGCCTACCTGAGTTCAGGATTCTGCATCAGAAGGGGGCTTCAGGCCTGGGGTGTAGTTCAGACTAGGTGAGGAGCCCTACCTGAGTTCAGGATTCTGCATCAGAAGGGGGCTTCAGGCCTGGGGTGTAGTTCAGACTAGGTGAGGACCCTACCTGAGTTCAGGATTCTGCATCAGAAGGGGGCTTCAGGCCTGGGGTGTAGTTCAGACTAGGTGAGGAGCCCTACCTGAGTTCAGGATTCTGCATCAGAAGGGGGCTTCAGGCCTGGGGTGTACTTCAGACTAGGTGAGGAGCCCTACCTGAGTTCAGGATTCTGCATCAGAAGGGGGCTTCAGGCCTGGGGTGTAGTTCAGTTGGTAGCGTGCTTTTCAAACAGCCATGAGACCCCGACTTTCTCCTGCAGCACCACATAAACTAGGGTGGTGGTGTGCACCTGTAATCCCAGAGGCAGGGGGATGAGAAGCTTAAGGTCACCTTCAGCTACATAGCTAGCTAGAAGCCAGCCTGGGGTACCTGTGTCTCTAGCCAGGCCTTTTGAGGACATTGTCCATTCGAGGACTCTGTTGCCCTCACGTCCCCGCTCTGTCCTCCAGGTACGTGAAGACCACTGGGAACGCCACTGTGGATCATCTCTCCAAGTACTTGGCTCTGCGTATTGCCCTGGAGCGGAGGCAGCAACAGGAAACCATAGAGCCTGGAGGGCCTGGTGGGGGTGCCTCGGACACAGGCGGACCTGATGGGGGTGGTGGGGAGAGTGGGGTTGCCGGAGGAGGCGAAGGTCCTGAGGAGCCCACCCTGCCCAGCCTGGAAGGTGTCAGTGAGAAGCAGTACACCATCTACATAGCGCCTGGGGGTGGAGCGTTCACGGTGAGCATGTCCTGTCCCCCAGCGTCTCAGCCCTGCTCTGTCCCTCTCTGTGGGCTTTGGTTCTGCACACTCCCCTTCCCCCCCTTTTCTTTCCTCTTCCCTTGTCTCGTCCTTTTCCTTTTCCAACTTTCCTCCCCCTGCCTCTCTCCTCTCTAGACGCTGAATGGCTCGCTGACCTTGGAGCTCGTGAATGAGAAGTTCTGGAAAGTGTCCAGGCCCTTAGAGCTCTGCTATGCCCCCACTAAGGACCCAAAATGACTCCACAAGGGCACAACCAGAAGATGGGGACCACAGGGTGTCCCTGTGTGCCGGCTCACCCTGCCAGCTTCATCTCCCAATGCCTCCCAGCCAGACAGCAAGAGGACACAAGCAAGGACAAATGGCTTTTATACAAAGTATCTATATCAGATTCTTCTATATTGTACAGCACGGACCTGTGCCCACTACTGCCTTTTCTATTGACCCTAACTGCCCATCCTGCAGGTGACGGGGAGGTGAACGCGGCCCTCTCCCCACCCTCCTACCAACAACAAATTTGCTTACTTCTTTGAAAGCTGCAGTCCTCTGTGTGTGTCTATCAAGGGTGTATAATAAACAGGTGGGGGGGAGCTGGAGAAGTGGGTCAGCGGTTAAGAGCTCAGGCTACTCTCGCAGAGGACCTGAGTTTGATTCCCAGCACCCACATGGTGGTACACCACCATCTGTAACTCTGGTTTCGGGGGGGTCTGAAGCCCTTTTCTGGCCTCTGCAGTCACCAGGAACATGTTATGCACTGACTTGTGCAGGCGAAACACCCACACTTAAAAATTAACGGGGCGTAGTGGCGCATGCTTTTAACTCCAGCACTCAGGTGACAGAGGCAGGTGGATCTCTGAGTTTGAGGGTAGTCTGGTCTATAGTGAGTTCCAGGCCACCCAAGGCTACCTAGTGTTTTATTTGGGAAAGCTTAAAACTCACAGGAAATGAGTAATGGAAATAGGAGGTGATGGCAGAGGTTAGCCCCCCTATAACTTCCCCCCATACAATAGAAATGAAAAGAGGGAGGAGCCAGCCATAGTCTCGAATTCCTGCAGTCCCAGGATCTGGTTGGCAAAGCCAGAAGAATCGCCACAACCTTGAAACCAGCCTGGTCTACATGATGAGTTCTGGGCCAGCCTGGACTAGTTACACTGAGCTCCAAACACCTGAAGACAAGGGAACTAGGGACAATCTGAGAAGCTGGAGGAGAAGATGAAGGGGCAGACTTTCCAAACATTCTGCACAACTCCATCAGCCCAGTGAAATCCAGTTAACCCGCGGGAGGTACAAAGCCAGGTCTCCACGGTAAAGTCAGTCTGGCCACCAAGAAGACAGCCATGAAGACTGAAGAGAACATTTTCCGTCACTGCTGATGTCTGAAAAGAAAAGAGGGGGCTGTGAGAACCAGTTGTGGCCTTGGGGTCTGGAGTCTCAGAGCAGTCTAGGGTTTCAGGAACAGGCTTTCTGCAGCAGAATGAATGTACCCTCTGCCCCGTCTCCCTCAGGGCCTCACGATGCTGCAGGCAGGACTGGGTGGGCTCCCTTGGATCCCTTGGATTTTCTTGTGTGATCCCTGGCACCGACAATTACGGCCCACCCTTTCTCTAGCGCTTTTGAGTACCGCTGACCTGTCAATATGCCGCCATTGTCCCACAGAGGTTCAAGATGCTCACTTGCAGCCCCATTCCTCAGTGTCCGTCTGGGAGTCCCACCCCTTTGTTTGTTTTTTAGATAGGGCCTCACTATGCCACCCTGGCTGCCTGATCAGGCTAACTTTGAACTCAGAGACCTGCCTGCCTCTGCCTCCTGAGTGCTGGTATCAAAGGTTTACACCACCATGCCCAGCTGCATCCCCTTAATTCAATAATGCCCGGCCGTGCAGCAGGCCAGCGAGGTAGATACGTAGGGAGGAGCCAGGGAGACACTGAGGAGGAAGCCCACCTTCCAGTAGGCAATCAGTGCTCGCTCATCCCTAGCGGCTTCTGAGTTGCTGCCTGGCTTCCTTTCAGTAATTCTCAGCTTTTCAACCTCTTCCTATGTCCCCTGCCTGTGTAACTAAAACCTTCATAGACGCGGCTCCCTACTTTGGAAACACCACGTGTGGGCCTGTCACAGGTCACCTGGGGTAAGTGTCCCCACCTCTGCCAACAGTTCTTCCCAGTGCAGGGAGAAGGCAGCTTACATGTGTGGTACTAGTTCATGCACCAACCCCAGATGGGGTGTTTGCGCCCCACATTCTCAAGGCAGCATTACCGACTCAGCAAGATGAAACATAATATGTATAAACATATAAATACATATATACACACACACACACACATCCACAAGAGCAGCTGGACCTTTGTGGAGGACGGAGGTAGGAAGGATGAAGGCAGAGGCAGCCATGGACAGGATCTTCACCTGCACAAGCCACCGGATCTTTCTGTGGTGTCCTGGCCTGCCAAATGGGGACAATAGGTGGGGCCGCAGCCACCTTCACTCAGACAGTTTATACTGTGAGGGTTAAGAGGCATCACCTGAAGGAAGTGTGAACCATTCTCAGACCGTAGTCAAACACCGTCCCCTACCGGCCATTCTCAGACCGCGGTCAGACTCCCGTCCCCTACCAAACATTATCAGACCGTGGTCAGACTCCCGTCCCCTACCAAACATTATCAGACCGTGGTCAAACACCGCCCCCTACCGGCCATTCTCAGACCGCGGTCAGACTCCCCGTCCCCTACCGATCCACCCAACTCTTTCGCCCAGAAGCTAAGCGCACACCAGCTCCTCCGCTAATGGCTCCATCACCTTAGCCCCTCCACCCTATCTCGCCTTTTCCTGGACTTCCCAAAATCCTATTACACGCGACCAGAAACGAAGCCCAGAAAGAGGCGCCTCCAGCTGTTTTAGAGGCTTCTAAGGGGAAAGAACAGCAGAGCAGGTGTCCCAGGAAAAAAAAGGGAGGAGAGGCAGCGATGGGAAGAGGACAGGATGGAGGAGAATGTGGAGAAGGGAAAGCAGGGCTGAGCAAGGCTCAGTGCAGCAGGCGTGGAGGTACAGCCCTGTGATCCTCCCACTGCCGAGGTCGATGCAGGAGGATCGGAAGGAAGCTCAGGGTCATCCTGGCTACATACTGATTTCCAGGTACATGAAGCACTGTGTCACAAAGAAAATTATCAGGATTAGAAAATTGGGGGGGGGGGCTGGCGGTGG